>NC_134834.1:97414953-97484498 GCF_004210375.1 Tachypleus tridentatus
AATATACAGCCACTATATCAGCCAGCAAGTTGTGAATATACAAAATAATAGTTCACTATGCAGATATCAGCCAGCAAGCCAGAATACATACAGTCATTAGCAGATAACAGCCAGCAAGTTACAATATACATACACAGCTACCATAGATATAATCCAGCACAGCCAGAACATACAAAAAGCCATTATAGATACCGTACCAAAGCAAGTTAGAATATACAAGTCACTCATAGATATCAGCCAGCAAAGGCAGAATTATGGCTATACAGTGCCAGCCATACAGATCAGCCAGCAAGTTAGAATACATACAGTTACTATAGATATCAGCCAGCAAAGTTGTGAATACATACAGCCACTATAGATAACAAATAGCAAGCAAAGCCAGAACATACAGCCAGCCACCACAGACATCAATCAGCCAGCAAGTTACAATACATACACAGCCACCACAGATACATCAGCCAGCAAGTTAGAACATACACAGCCAATCACAGATAATCAGCCAGCAAGCCAATAAATACATACAGTCACTACAGATATCAGCCAAAGCAAATAGAAATACATACAGCCACCACAGACATCAGCCAGCAAAGCCAGAACACATACACAAAGCCACTACAGACATCAGCCAGCAAAGTTAGAATATATACAGTTACTATAGATAATCAGCCAGCAAGTTAGAATATATACAGCCACCATAGATATCAGCCAGCGTTGTGGAATATGTATATGTGCCACTATAGATATCAGCCAAAGCAAAGCCAGAATATACAGTTACCATAGATATCAGCCAGCAAGCCAATAACATATACAGCCACTGTAGATATCAGCCAAAGCAAGTTAGAATATACAAAGTCATCATGAAGATATTCAGCCAGCAAGCCAACACTATATATACAGTTACCATAGATATCAGCCAGCAAGTTATAATATATACAGTTACCATAGATATCAGCCAGCAAGTTGTAATATATACAGTTACATAGATATCAAATATAATATATACAGTTACTATAGATATCAGCTAGCAAGTTAGAATATATACAGTTACCAGAGATATCAGCCAGCAAGTTAGAATAACATATACAGTTACTATAGATATCAGCCAGTAAAGCCAATATAATACATACAGCTACTATAGATATCACAAAGCCAGTTAGAATATACAGCTGCTGTACTGCAGATATCAGCTAGCAAGTTAGATATATACACAGTTACTTTAGATATTTACTTAGGACAATGACTAACAAACCATATTATGTTGATAATATACTGCTGTCAAAAAGATAAAAATTGAATCATTAAGGTTTCACAAACTATTTGTTTTTTAATGCTTGGATGCCATCATACATTGTTAATAACTTCCACTGAAGGTAAGTTTAAATAGTTGAGAACTGAAACTAGATAATATACCATATTTTGTACACTGGACAAAACTAAGATTCTGTAATTTAATAAAACAGTTTTTAAAAAATGAAAATTTTTCGACATACCTAGACAGAAGACAGCATTGTATAGACTATAGTTAATATTAATTAATGTACATTTCAATGTGAATTTTTTTAAATACTAAAACAAGCATTTCTGGATGTTTGGCAGCACTATACCCTCAACTAGAACAAGCTAAAGATGGAGTTCAAATGGTGGCAGAGCAGAATGGAAAGACAGATCGAGAATTAGACATCATACAGAAAGAACTGGATAAGCTTCCTTATCGTAATTATTTTAATTTTGATAGATATGATTACAAAAAAATAACTTTGTAGCTTTTCTTTGGTGTATCTGCTTTATTCAAAATATGCTTGGATACACAGATTATACTGTCATCTGTCACTTGGCAACAATCTTATTTATGTGTAGAATATCACTAAGCACGTTATACTGTACATCTGATGTCAGTAGACAACAATCTTGTTCATATGTAGAATATCACTAAGCACGCTATACTGTACGCCTGATGTCAGTGGACAACAATCTTGTTCATATGTAGAATATCACTAAGCACGTTATACTGTAACGCCTGATGTCAGTAGACAACAATCTTGTTCATATGTAGAATATCATTAAACACGCGCTATACCTGTACGCCTGATGTCAGTAGACAACAATCTTGTCCATATGTAGAATATCATTAAACACGTTATACTGTACGTCTGATGTCAGTAGACAATGATCTTGTTTGTTGATTGTTATACTGAGCAAATAATCTTTTGTAGGCTCTCTGGAAGTTATTGCACAGGAAGCAGCCAATAATTCCCTGGCTGCTGAAGCACAAGCTAAGGGAGCTCTTGATCGTGTCCAAGACATTACTGAGAAGCTACCAGAGGATGAAAAGCGAGCTAACCAAGTACCTCAAGACTATGAAGATGCTAAACATGCTTTAGAAGCAGCACATAATTATGGTATGTTTTTATACTACAGAAGATGGACTTTTTACTTCATTTCTTATATATTATGCATTTACAATTTGAAATAATGTAGGTGAATTATGATACATATTTGCCTCAAAGTAGTTCCAGTTCTCCATTAAAGGGTAAAATAGTGTGTGAACATTTTTGTCACCTAATCAGTTGTTATATAATGTCTGAACACTCTTGTCATCTAATCAGTTGTTATATAATTTTTCGTTATTCTTGTCATCCATATACTTCATGAACATTCTTGTCGTCTAATCATTGGTTATATACTTCATGAACATTCTTGTCGTCTAATCATTGGTTATATACTTCATAAACATTCTTGTCATATAATCATTAGTTATATACTTCATGAACATTCTTGTCATCTAATCATTGGTTATATACTTCATGAACATTCTTGTCATCTAATCATTGGTTATATACTTCATGAATATTCTTGTCATCTCATCATTGGTTATATACTTCATGAACATTCTTGTCATCTAATCATTAGTTATATACTTCATGAACATTCTTGTCATCTAATCATTAGTTATATACTTCATGAACATTCTTGTCGTATAATCATTGGTTATATACTTCATGAACATTCTTGTCGTATAATCATTGGTTATATACTTCATGAACATTCTTGTCATATAATCATTGGTTATATACTTCATGAACATTCTTGTCATGTCATCATTGGTTATATACTTCAAACATTCTTGTCATATAAACATTCTTGTCATCTAATCATTGGTTATATACTTCATGAACATTCTTGTCATATAATCATTGGTTATATACTTCATGAACATTCTTATCATATAATCATTAGTTATATACTTCATGAACATTGTTGTCATCTAATCATTAGTTATATACTTCATGAACATTCTTGTCATATAATCATTGGTTGTATACTTCATGAACATTCTTGTCATCTAATCATTAGTTATATACTTCATGAACATTCTTGTCATCTAATCAGTGGTTATATACTTCATGAACATTCTTGTCATATAATCATTGGTTATATACTTCATGAACATTCTTGTCATCTAATCATTAGTTATATACTTCATGAACATTGTTGTCATCTAATCATTAGTTATATACTTCATGAACATTCTTGTCATATAATCATTGGTTATATACTTCATCAACATTCTTGTCATCTAATCATTGGTTATATACTTCATCAACATTCTTGTCATCTAATCATTGGTTATATACTTCATCAACATTCTTGTCATCAAGTCATTAGATATATAGTTTCTCAGTATTTTGTCATCTAATCAGTGGTTATATACTTCATGGTCATCTAATCGGTGGTTATGTACTTTATGAGCATTCTTGTCATCTAGTCAGTGGTTATATAATGTTAATTTGTCACATATATGTATATTCCTATGTGTTTTATTGACCAACTTTATGTATCTATTCCAGGATATAGTAAGAACTATATCAGCCATTATTATGTAGTTTTTTTTTAATTTCATTATTGTAGGACAATTTTCCAACTTTGACCTTTCAGTTCCTATGTTGATGTGTTGTTTGTGACTTTGCGTGGTAAATAAAATTAAAATGGTAGTCTTATTACAACTGATTACTTAAAATGATACTTAATATAGTTATCTATTAGTGGGATATAGACAGATAATAATGCAATTTAATCATTTTTTGAAATATATTGAAACTGGTGATACTGTGCAAAACATGAAATAGTACATAATGCTACACCATGCACGCTGTACACGTCATGACTGCTTGTATATCATGCACATTGTACACATATGGATTATGTTTACACCATGCACAATGTACACATCTAGACTCTGTGCTTACATCATGCACAATGTACACATCTGGACTTTATGTTTACGCCATGCACATTGTTCACGTCTGGACTCTATTCTTACACTGTACATGTCTGATCTGTACACTATTGCTTTTTTGGTTTCCGTGAACTACACTGCAAACATAGGTTCTATTTTGAAGTTGTTGCTGGAACTAAAGATGGAAAATATTTCTCTGTAAGGGATACAGGCTTTTTCTATTGCTGGTCAGTCATGCGATTTTCTTCATTTCTGTGATGGAGTTTACCTTTAGGATTTTAATAGTAACTACTTCACTAGTTGTGGTTGAAAAGCTTGCAATAGTTTTTTAATCAGTTTATGTCATCAGCTACAGAGAATATTGATTTAATGTAACAAAAGTTTCAAAACCATTTCACTACCTCTTGAAGACAAGAAATTGTACAGAGCATTGTTTCTGACATATCTACAGCTCTCATGATAATAGTCAAATATACTCTGTCAAAACACTCCAGGAAGTTACACGAGAATCGAGTATACTCAATAAGAGCACTTGAAGAGATAAGTAGTCAGTTTTGTAGATAAATATGTTTGTTTTAATGCTAATTTATTTTATTACATTCCACTTGTGTACCATATTGAGAAGGTGTTTAATTTTTTTCCCCAGTTTAAATAATTGTTTATGAATAATATGTGTTAGATTACAGCCATTTTTAAAACTGTTGTTAATTCTTATGAAGTTCTAATCATTTTTGAAATGTTAACTTCATGTTTTTAGTGAAACTAGTGTTCAGGATTTAAATCTCTACATTTATTTTCTGCTAGTTCATCGAGCATTAGCAATAGTTCCAAACATTACTGTGGCTATGAAGAAAGTTGAAGATAAAAATAAAGTCGTTAGTAGACTTGGTAAAGATGTAGCAGACAAGATTGCTGAGCTGAGACGGAAAGTGGAGCTAGCTCGAGATCAAGCCAACAGGGTGAGACTTCTTTCATGTGAACATTGGTTGATAAAATACATGAAAAATATTTTACTGAATTAATTTAAAGTCCCAGCACTTGATATGTGATTGCCTCGCTTTCTAGCTGTCAACTTCTACCAATAACTTTCATATTTTGATTTGTTTTCATATATATTCATGGAATTATAACTGCCTGTGAAAATGTTTTCAGAATTATTTTCTGTTAACTGTGTAACTTTGTGTTTGACTACAAAACAGACAGTTCTCTTGACTATGGTAGTGATAAATTGTCTAGTTAGTTTAACATGCTTGATCATTTCTCTTGACCATGGGTAGTGATAACTTGTCTGGTTAGCCAACATGATCAGTTTTTGACCATGTCTAGTGATAACTCATCTAGTTATAAACATAGTTGATCTGTTCTCTTGACCATGTATGGTGATAACCCATCTAGTTAGTCAACATGGTTAATCAGTTCTTTGACCACATGTAGTGATAACTCATCTAGTTAGTCAACATAGTTGATCTGTTCTCTTTGACCATGATGGTGATAACCCATCTAGTTAATCAATATTGTTAGTCAATTCTATTGACCACGCATGTAATGATAACTATCTAGTTAGTCAACATGGTTGATCAGTTCTCTTGACCATGTGTAGTGATAACTCATCTAGTTAGTCAATATGGTTGATCAGTTCTCTTGACCATGTGTAGTGATAACTCATCTAGTTAGTCAATATGGTTGATCAGTTCTCTTGACCACGCGTAGCGATAACTTGTCTAGTTAGTCAATATAGTTGATCTGTTCTCTTGACCACATATGGTGATAACCCATCTAGTTAATCAATATGGTTAGTCAATTCTATTGACCACATGTAATGATAACTTATCTAGTTAGTCAACATGGTTAATCAGTTCTCTTGACCACGCCTAATGAAAACTCATCAAGTTATCAACATGGTAGATCAGTTCTCTTTATTATGCTAGGCTTCTCAGTTATTTGTGTCTTTTGAAAATACAATAGAGTTTTCATCCAAAATATGTCGATGAAGTTCATGATATTAAAACAGCCTATAAACATAATCTTTAAAAAGATATACTAATATTGATAAGTTATGTTAATTACAAAATACATTTTCTGTGAGTCTTAACAATCAATCTTTGTTTACCATAAAACAATATATGAATACATGACATTTTGTTTTGTAGATTAAAGTAGGTGTCAAGTTCTACGGTAACACTACCTTACAACTGAGGAATCCAACAGACATGAACGCAGCTGCCACCTATACCTACATGTCTTTGTATTTCCGTATTGAAGAGAAGAATGGACTACTGGCATATGTTGGGAATGAAATTGAACTAATAAGTATCTGAAAACGTAAATACGGTAAGAAAAATAGCTATGATTTTATATTCATGATGCCAGAACAAAGAGTGAGAAACAAACAGCTATCCAGGTATCTCAAACATGAAAATACGGTAAGTAAAAGCTTTGTTTTTATATTCAAGATTCCAGAACAAAGAGTAAGAAACAAACAGTTATCCAGGTATCTGAAACATGAAAGTACAGTAAGTAAAAAAATAGCTATGGGTTTTATATTCAAATTGCCAAAATAAGGGTTGGTATACAGATTGTTATATTTGTATCTGAAAAAGTAAATACAGTAAGTAACAATAATTGTAATTTTTAAAATCGAAGATGCCAAATGGTAAACATTTTTCACAACATGATTATGAAATTTCAACTTTGCATGTTTGTTAGAAGACATCAAAGCTAAAGTTACACAGCCATTTCAAATACTGTATAAATAAGTAAACATGCGAATTGTTGGATTATTATAATGAATTACAGAAAACAAAAATTTTCTTACAGGATGATTATATGGCTTTGGAGATTGTTGATGGCAAAGTTGTTTTGACTATGGATTTAGGATCAGGCTTGGACAGCACGTTTAGCACTACAAATGTTAATGATGGACAGTGGCATCGAGCCAAAGTTGAGAGGTAGGTTTAACATTGACTACAAGTTTGAGGGCATGTAGTCATCAGTGTATCTAAGTCATAGGCAGTCAGGAAAACATTAAATAAATTAATTCTCTGTATTATTAAAATACAAAGCTTTGAAAATATCCGTACAGACATGCTTTAAATATAGTTGATTTAAAAAAAAAAAAAAGACAAGGTGTCTGGTGGAAGTTATATTTACATGTTTTAGACGAAATAAACTTCAGGAAAAAAGGAATTTCAATCATGTAATATTGTGGCCCAAAATCTGATGTTCATGTACACTAATCAAAGTGTTTTTTTTACTGTTGGTACCAGTAGAATGTAAACTATGTTGTCTCAGCAGAGAGTTTAACAGATAAAAATTAAAGTAAAGCACAATAAATTTGAATTGACTAGTATGACAGGAGATTTGGAAAATTATAGAATATCAAAAACATTGGTTAAACAGAAAATTAGAACATGGAAAGGGATGTATGAGGAAATGTTGGCTGAAAATATAATAATTAACAGTAAGGATTTTTTATCAGTATATTAAACAAATTGTTATAATGTGGGTGGGAAACATGAGGAATGATGAGGAAAGGCTGATGATTATGAGATGGCTGGGTTATTAAATTATGTTTTTTCTTTAATTTTTAATAATGAATATTTAAGCAGTAATTCACATTTTGAACAACTGGTAGATGGAAACAAGGTTGAATAGCATGACTGCATTAATTCTGAGCTGGTAAAGAAAACAAACGTGGGAAGTTTGATAAGGTTCTTGGTTGAGATAATATTTAGATATTATTTCTCCAAAGGTTTTGAAGGTGGTTAAGGATAGGATAAGTGAGACTTTTGATACTTGAATAGTGATAGAACATTTGAAGTTGACCACTCCAAACAATGATCTATGAATGAAAGATTTAACTGACCATTTTTAGAATTAAGAGACAATAGTTGGTATTGTGAAGAAATGATAGAGGTATAATGTAGATATGTTGTTGGAATTGCTAACCAAACAGTACTTAACTAAATATGTGGTTAAGTTAAAAAATAAATTTGATGATAGAGTTCTCAGTGTTTTAGGTTCAGTAATAGAACTATATTTATTGATAGGTGAAGTTGAATATAATTGTTTAGGAAGTTGTCTAACTGCTTATTTTTTCTGGGAGTTTCATAGTAGGTATTGAAAGGTAGATATGGAAAAGTTTGGTGGACTAGTTTGATGGTAGGTTTTAAATATTAGATACTTTACTGTGTGCTGAATACAGAGAAAATATCTCCTACAAATAAGCTTTCTCACATATAAACCTCTTCCCTCTGTTATATACCTGGTTAAAACACCTATAGGATTATTGGATTTACACCACATACAAGTACAAACTGATAACCAAAAACACAGTCATTTTATTGTATGCACATTAAAAGCAATTAGAAAATCTCAAGTTTTTGAACACTCACATATAACAGTTATTACCAAGGCCAAGATATATTTCTGTTTATTTTAGGTTTATAAGATGGAATCAGGAGAAACTCAGTCTACGGTCAATGAAACTATAATATTTTGGTAATAGCTGAATTCTATTGGTGGTTTATTTACTGTGTCATTTTTTATTAATAAATTGTTCAGCAGTGGCATCTTTATAATCCAGATTCACAGTCACATAGATGTGTTCCTAAAAATGTTTATACATGTCTGGTTTTAACATTGTATTTATCATCACACTGAGTAAATATCATTTTATGTATTAATTTTAACATAAAAAGTCATCCAATCCATTGTTTCTAGTTGTATGTGATTCTATAACTCTTAAGAAGGACATGAACTAAAATGTGAGGTTTGAATGAAGTGAGTATGATTAGTTCAGTTCTCAAAGTGTACAAACTGATACTTTATGTTTAATTAATTAGTCTTAGTGTAAAAACTGATACTTTATGTTTAATTAATTAGTCTTAGTGTAAAAACTGATACTTTATGTTTAATTAATTAGTCTTAGTGTAAAAACTGATACATTATGTGTAATTAATTAGTCTTAGTGTAAAAACTGATACTTTGTTTAATTAATTAGTCTTAGTGTAAAAACTGATACTTTATGTGTAATTAATTAGTCTTAGTGTAAAAACTAATACTTTATGTGTAATTAATTAGTCTTAGTGTAAAAACTAATACTTTATGTGTAATTAATTAGTCTTAGTGTAAAAACTGATACTTTCTGTTTAATTAATTAGTCTTAGTGTACAAACTGATACTTTATGTTTA
This sequence comes from Tachypleus tridentatus, assembly GCF_004210375.1. Lineage (NCBI taxonomy): Eukaryota > Metazoa > Arthropoda > Merostomata > Xiphosura > Limulidae > Tachypleus > Tachypleus tridentatus. Next base: position 97,424,384 of record NC_134834.1, read on the forward strand.
ATCAATTAGTCTTAGTGTAAAAACTGATACTTTATGTTTAATTAATTAGTCTTAGTGTAAAAACTGATACTTTATGTTTAATTAATTAGTCTTGATGTTCAACAGTCCAAATAACTGAGTGAAATTTGTTCTTTGACTGAAAGATATAAAGACTAATAATTAAACTAATATGAAAAATAAGGAAACAGTTTTGCTCATAAAAATGTATTTTGTCATTTGTAATTAATAATTTCAGAGCTAAAAAGTTTAATTCTAATGTGTGTGTTTTTAAATTTAAAATACTCATAGGAAAATATTATAATAAACTACACTATTTAGATAGCATGCCTAATTTAGTGAAAGTTAGTAAGAGAATTTGTTCAAAATCAATTTAAACCTTGAATTACTGATGGGATATAGACCCCAATGGCTTTGAAATACATTTTTACAAACTATTTTAGCTTTTAGTCCATGGCTTTGTTGGTTAAAATGTCTCTAATAATTCAAAAAAATTTTAAACAAAAATATCATTGATATTACACTTGTATTTATTCCACCTAACTAATTACTGCTGGGGTCTGTATGAACCCTCAAACCTTTGTGGAAAATGTGATTCAACACGGTCATGGTACAATATGTGAAATTTAATGTTAATGAATAGTGTTGAGAGTTAGAAAACGATTTTTGAAATCACTTTATTTTAGCATTGCTCACACACAAAAAATAATGCGATATTTACTTAGAACGGGCAAGATAGGAACTCTTACTGTCCAAACAGATGCAGGGGAGGAAGGTATTAAAAATGATGTGTCAGAAATACATATTCCAGGGACTTTCAGCGTCTTTAACCTGAATGAGAATGCATCAAAGTTATTTGTTGGAGGTATACCAGAATCTGCTAAGGTAAGGTTTCAATATATATTCACGTAAGAAACATTGGTTGCTAAATTGTACAAGAATGCGTCAATGTCATGTATTGGAGGCTCTTGCAGTTTTACAGTAGTAAATTATGTCTTGTTTTTTCTTGTCTTAGATATATCTGTTTTCTTACATTGTAGGTTTTACATTTTTTGTTTATATTTTATATGTTTGGTGAAACCTTTGTTGTTTTAGTGATGAAAGTTTGGTATTCAAAAATCATTAAACATTTTAAACCACTAAAGTTGTTAGTAGACAAGACCTAGATAAGCTGTATTCATGGATACTGTATTTTTATACATAAAAAGAAATAATTTTAAACTGTTAAAAAAATCTTTAACAAATTAGTATAAGGCTTATGGTGGTATAATATCACACTTCACCAACAGGAAGCACTGCAGTTTAAAATATATTTTTATGTGTTTTAGATTCAAAAAGATGTTCAGACCAGGACATTTACTGGATGTATTGAAGAGGTTGATTTTGGAGAGACACCTGTAGGTCTCTGGAATTTTGTAAAAGCCCAAAATAACTTTGAAGGTTGTGTGGGGAGAGACAAACTTGTTACACTTGTTACCTCCAATGGGCTGAGATTTGATGGTAGAGGCTATGCTATCATGCCTGGAGAACGGGCACAATTTTGCTCGAGAAATAATAGTAATATTAGAGTTTAAAACTTATGCTGAAGAAGGATTACTCTTTCTTGTGGAAAATGGAGTGAGTACTTGTCAGTTATGCTGTTTAAACATTAAACAGAATGTATGAAACTGGTTAAAATGAAGTAAGCACTTGTTTACAGTTATGTTGTTTAAAAACATTAAACAGAATGTATGAAACTGGTTAAAATGGAGTGAGTACTTGTCAGTTATTTGTTTAAACATTAAACAGAATGTATGAAACTGGTTAAAATGAAGTAAGCACTTGTCAGTTATGTTGTTTAAACATTAAACAGAATGTATGAAACTGCTTAAAATGAAGTAAGCATTTGTCAATTATTTTGTTTAAACATCAAACAGAATGTATGGAACTAGTTAAAATGTAGTAAGTACTCATCAGTTATTTTGTTTAAACATGTAACAGAGTGTATGAAACAGGTTAAAATGAAGTTATTTTGTTTAAACATCAAACAGAATGTATGGAACTTTAAAATGTAGTAAGTACTCATCAGTTATTTTGTTTAAACATGTAACAGAATGTATGAAACTGGTTAAAAAATGAAGTAAGATTCATTGAGTTAAATAGAATAAAATATGTCAGTTATGGAACTTAAAACTGTCAGTTTTAAACATGTAACAGAATGTATGAAACTGGTTAAAATGAAGTAAGTACTCATCAGTTATTTTGTTTAAACATCTAACAGAGTGTATGAAACAGGTTAAAATGAAGCAAGTACTTGTCAGTTATTTTGTTTAAACATTAAACAGAATGTATGGAACTGGTTAAAGTGAAGTAAGTACTCATCAGTTATTTTGTTTAAACATCAAACAGAATGTATGGAACTGGTTAAAATGAAGTAAGTACTCATCAGTTATTTTGTTTAAACATCAAACAGAATGTATGGAACTGGTTAAAATGAAGTAAGTACTCATCAGTTATTTTGTTTAAACATCAAACAGAATGTATGGAACTGGTTAAAATGAAGTAAGTACTCATCAGTTATTTTGTTTAAACATCAAACAGAATATATGGAACTGGTTAAAATGAAGTATGTACTTGTCAGTTATTTTGTTTAAACATTAAACAGAATGTATGGAACTGGTTAAAATGAAGTAAGTACTCATCAGTTATTTTGTTTAAACATTAAACAGAATGTATGGAACTGGTTAAAATGAAGTAAGTACTCATCAGTTATTTTGTTTTAAACATTAAACAGAATGTATGAAACTGGTTAAAATGAAGTAAGTACTCATCAGTTATTTTGTTTAAACATCTAAACAGAATATATGGAACTGGTTAAAATGAAGTACTGTTATTTTGTTTAAACATTAAACAGAATGTATGAAACTGGTTAAAATGAAGTAAGTACTTGTCAGTTATTTTGTTTAAACATGTAACAGAATGTATGAAACTGGTTAAAATGAAGTAAGTACTTGTCAGTTATTTTGTTTAAACATTAAACAGAATGTATGGAACTGGTTAAAATGAAGTAAGTACTCATCAGTTATTTTGTTTAAACATTAAACAGAATGTATGGAACTGGTTAAAATGAAGTAAGTACTCATCAGTTATTTTGCTTAAACATTAAACAGAATGTATGGAACTGGTTAAAATGAAGTAAGTACTCATCAGTTATTTTGTTTAAACATCTAACAGAGTGTATGAAACTGGTTAAAATGAAGTAAGTGCTTGTCAGTTATTTTGTTTAAACATTAAACAGAACGCGGTGAAACTGTTAAAGTGGAGGGAGTTCTTGCCAGTTATGTTTTTTAAAAATTAAACAGAATGTATAAAACTGATCAAAATTTAACTTTTTAAACATATGTAAATCAGCATTTTATGAATTTGTTGCCCTGAGCAAAGCACAATTTTTTAGTTATTAAATGAGACCTTTTTCTGTTTCTCCCCATTTAAAAAACCACTTTATGTTTATTTTTTTTGTTTTATGTGGTATATTTTCCTTTATCTACTTTCATTTGTTTTTATGTATTTAATATTAATTTGATAAAATTTTCACAGGCTCAAATTAGGTGTGTTTTTTACTAACATTCTTCTTGAATCGAAATTCAAAGCTAATAATGATTAAATAAATATTTCCGAAACCTTTTTTGAGTTTGGTAGTTTTAGGCAGATCATTTTCCAGTCATTAGACGTTTTATTTTTTATAACAACTTTAACACTGGTGATGACTGAATACGAGGGACAGAGTTAAATACAGAATGAGTTTTGTGTTTGTGTAGATAACATGATTTTCTTTTTGAAAGCAAAATTCATCAAATAATCTTTTTGAAGTTATAAGAATACAGTTTTTCAAGCTTTTAAATTACATTTAATTTTTATATCTATTAAAGAAGTAATAAATTTTATGTTTCTGTATGTGTGTATTAGGTCTAAAATTGTATGTGTGAACAAATCATAAAACATTATATTTTTTAACTGCTCTGTTTCAGAATAACTTTTTGCTCTGAGCTGCAAGAAGGACGTCTGTACTCCAAGCTTAAGCTGGACGGAGACCTAGTGGTACTTAGGTCACCAAACACTTACAACAATGGAAGCTGGCATAGAGTAGAAGCAAAGAGAGTTGGCAAAGACACACTACTCTCTGTAAGCACCTGGAAACATTCAAATAAAATAAGCTTTAGAAACTGCATTAGATTTTTCAAAAGAGACATCCCACAAAGATGCTGTTTATAAAAGTAGATATATGGGAGTTATTTCAAACAAGTACATTGTATGTGTAGTCTCTAAAAGTAAAATACTTTAAACAGGTATTTGGAGCTAAACAGATACATTGTGAAATGTGGTTTTTAAAATCAAAGCAGATTAAACAGGTTCTCTGCCATATGTGATCTACAACAACAGGTCCATTTGAATACTTTGTAAAGAGTGTCTTCTAAAGGTAAGGGAGTTCAAGTGGAAACTTCAGTATGTATTCCCTGTAAACAATACAGCTTACGCATATACTTAGTATTGTGTGGTCCTTGTAAGTAAGCTTTTTAAACTTATATTTTATGAACAGGTTAGTTAAAAAACACACCTTATAAGGTGTGGTCACAATAAACAATGGAACTGAAATAGGCATTTTGTCACTATAAGCAAGACAACTCAGACAAACATACATGCTGTGAAGTTTGCCCACTGTAAACAATACAGTTGAAACGTGCATGTTGTGAGGTGTGGTTATTGTAAACAAGACAGTTTAAACATATGCTATTACATATGGTCACTGATAGCAAAACATTTGAAACATACATCCTGTGAGGTGTAGTCACTGAAACAAGACAACTGAAACATACATACTGTGAGGTGTAGTCACTGAAACAAGACCATTACTGAATGGTTGGTTACTGAATGTTAGGTTGATAAATATCATGCATAGGATGTAGTAAGGACCATCTTACTGAGTGGTTGATAATAATGTGAAGGGTGTAGTAAGGACCATCTTACTGAATGGTTGATAATCATGTGAAGGGCATAGTAAGGACAATGTTACTGAATGGTTGATAATCATGTGAAGGGCAGTAAGAACCATGTAGTGGTTGATAATCATGGAAGGGCCATGTTACTGAATGGTTGATAATCATGTGAAGGGCATAGTAAGGACCATGTTACTGAATGGTTGATAATAATGTGAAGGGGTGTAGTAAGGACCATGTTACTGAATGGTTGATAATCATGTGAAGGGCATAGTAAGGACAATGTTACTGAATGGTTGATAATCATGTGAAGGGCATAGTAAGGACAATGTTACTGAGTGGTTGATAATAATGTGAAGGTAAAAGGACCATGTACTGAGGTTGATAATAATGTGAAGGGTGTGTAAGGACCATGTTACTGAATGGTTGATAATCATGTGAAGGCATAGTAAAGGACATTGTTACTGAATGGTTGATAATAATGTGAAGGGTGTAGTAAGGACCATGTTACTGAGTGGTTGATAATCATGTGAAGGGTGTAGTAAGGACAATGTTACTGAATGGTTGATAATCATGTGAAGGGTGTAGTAAGGACAATGTTACTGAGTGGTTGATAATCATGTGTTACTGAGTGGTTGATAATAATGTAAGGACAATGTTACTGAGTGGTTGATAATAATGTGAAGGGTGTGCAGTAAGGACCATGTTACTGAATGGTTGATAATCATGTGAAGGGTGTAGTAAGGAACAATGTTACTGAGTGGTTGATAATCATGTGAAGGGCATAGCAAGGACCATGTTACTGAATGGTTGATAATCATGTGAAGGGTGTAGTAAAGGACCATCTTACTGAGTGGTTGATAATAATGTGAAGGGTGTAGTAAGGAACCATGTTACTGAATGGTTGATAATCATGTGGGGTGCAGTGGACAATGTTACTGAGTGGTTGATAATCATGTGAAGGGCATAGTAAGGACCATGTTACTGAATGGTTGATAATCATGTGAAGGGGCATAGTAAGGACAATGTTACTGAGTGGTTGATAATCATGTGAAGGGGTGTAGTAGGACAATGTTACCTGAGTGGTTGATAATCATGTGAAGGGCATAGTAAGAATCATGTTACTGAATGGTTGATAATCATGTGAAGGGCATAGTAAGGACAATGTTACTTGAGTGGTTGATAATCATGTGAAGGGTGTAGTAAGGACCATGTTACTGAGTGGTTGATAATCATGTGAAGGGTTGATAGTAAGGACCATGTTACTGAGTGGTTGATAATAATGTGAAGGGTGTAGTAAGGACAATGTTACTGAGTGGTTGATAATCATGTGAAGGGCATAGTAAGGACCATGTTACTGAATGGTTGATAATCATGTGAAGGGCATAGTAAGGACCATGTTACTGAATGGTTGATAATCATGTGAAGGGCATAGTAAGGACCATGTTACTGAATGGTTGATAATCATGTGAAGGGCATAGTAAGAACCATGTTACTGAGTGGTTGATAATCATGTGAAGGGCATAGTAAGGACCATGTTACTGAGTGGTTGATAATCATGTGAAGGGCATAGTAAGGACCATGTTACTGAATGGTTGATAATCATGTGAAGGGCATAGTAAGGACCATGTTACTGAGTGGTTGATAATCATGTGAAGGGCATAGTAAGGACCATGTTACTGAATGGTTGATAAACATATGAAGGGCATAGTGGAACCATGTTACTGAGTGGTTGATAATCATGTGAAGGTGTAGTAAGAACCATGTTACTGAGTGGTTGATAATCATGTGAAGGGTGTAGTAAGGACCATGTTACTGAGTGGTTGATAATCATGTGAAGGGTGTAGTAAGGACCATGTTACTGAATGGTTGATAATCATGTGAAGGGCATAGTAAGGACCACGTTACTGAGTGGTTGATAATCATGTGAATGGCATAGTAAGGACTATGTTACTGAATGGTTGATAATCACATGAAGGGCATAGTAAGGACCATGTTACTGAATGGTTGATAAACATCATGTGAAGGGTGTAATAATGACCATGTTACTGAATGGTTGATAAACATCATGTGAAGGGTGTAATAAGGACCGTGTTACCTAATGGTGGATAAACATCATGTGGTGGGTTTAATAAGGACAATATTACTGAGTGATTGGTAAAGTCAGGTTGATAACCATTATAACCTCTCAGTGGCACCACAATATGTGTGTGGGTTTACAAAGCTAGAAACTGGGTTTCAATACCTGTGGTGAAGAGAACACAGTTTGTTTGTGTGCCTAATTACAAACATCATGTGATATAATACTGATAATGTTGTTGAGAGACTGGTAAGATCAAGTTTACAAACATTGTCGAATCATTATAGATCCATCTGTTATGAAACATAAGGAGCATTAGATGTCAAACCTTCCTGCATATTACACAGACTGCTCCCTTGAATTTCAGTGTTAGTATATTACACAAGAATATTACCAGGGTTTTTGGACAGACAAGGCACTGGGTAGAAAGCTTGCTAAAATGTCATAGAGCACTACATTGATTGGAATACTTCTCTGAGTGTTTCAAGTGCCCTTTGATTTCAGTCTCAGTTTACAAACACAGATTTTTCTTAAACATATTCTAAATTATAACTTCAGAAAAATTTAACAACTTTGTTGATATATTATAGGTAACATATAAGAGTAATATATGTAGCATTTGTATAGCATAGTGCTATTGAACCCTTTTATTATTCAGAACTAAGTAAAATTAAAATGTTTATTGCCAAGACTGATTGGCACTGTAAAATTTTAAAATTCATTGTTAGTAGTGGATAGGCCTTTGGCAGAAAACGTTTGTCGGTACATTATCTGTGTCGCATCAGTTTAGTACAGAATAATGTAACCTAATTTCATAGTTGTTAAACTTTGATATACAAGTTTTTACTCCATAGTTAGATAAGTAGTGATCATTTCTATCCATAGTTATGTGAAATGTACAATAAAAATGTAAAATTATGAAGACTGAGCTTGGAAAACAATCAGTAAGGTTTTATTTTTGTTTTCAGATTAACAGTGTTGAGGTAGATAGTGGTGAAGCTTCAGAAGTTGAACTACAAAACACTAAGGATATTTATGTTGGTGGTTACCCAGGAGGCCACGCCACACGTAAGTTCCTTTAAATTAAAAACTCAGGTATATTTATTAGTGGAGATACATAGGTATACATACTTTCAGGTTAAAGGGCATTTCATAGTTATTTCAGAAAACATATAACTCCAGTGATAACAGAAGAATAGCAACTGGTTGGAAATTTGTAAAAAATATAGTATCTAAGTGTTAACTAAATCATACCAATAACAGATATAGACTCATTACCATCTTAACGAAGGACATAATGGCAGAATCTACAGGCTAAAAATGTATTTAGTTCCACAGTGATTCAGAAGATAAATTTAATGTAAAAGCTGTAGTGTTTGAAACCCATTATTTTGCTTTTGCAGAAGATCCAAGTTTTTTGCCTGAGTACACATGAACGTGAAGAAAACTGTTATAAGCTAGTTATTGCTAATTGATTTTGTTTAATATTCTATAAGCATTTCTTTCAGAAATGTTACTATGAATCATGAGTTGAATTAATTGGTGTGCATGTGGGTGTTATTATATCAAGTTGTTGGTAAAAGTAATTGTTTAAAGATGTGTGATAAAATTATACAACTGACTTTCAGAGAAATCACCAATGTGAACTTTGAAGGTTGTATCCAGAATCTACAAATTGGAACAGCAAATGAAGACCTTAATAAGAACAAGGAAGCACTTGGAGTAGTCCCAGGATGTCCTGCTACTGTAAGTTTGTAGGCTTAGAGAATTATTCACAGTGTGAGGTTCTTTGAAATGGAACTTTTGTACTATGTGTAACTGATAAGTGATTGTAATGAAATGGTGAGTTATGAGTTAGTTTGATTGTAAATTAGTTGCAATTATCAATAAATTTTTGAGGCCAGGCTGCTTTTGTGTGTAGGAAAGGAGTGGTTAATTATTTTTGTAAACCATGAGGTTTTAATAGGATTGGTTTTAAAACTTGAAAAATCAAGCATTTTACTGGTAAATGTTAAATCATATTCATTTCTTTTCATGCATTAATTAGATAAATATTTATCTTCATAATTCTGGTTCTGCCACATTTCAGATTGCTCGAACTGTTTCATTCTCTGATGAAAGTCCTGGTTATGTGGCCATGGGAGGGACAAGTACCAAAAGTCATCTTAGTAAATATGCTCAGCTAACATTTAAATTTAAAACCATTGAACCTGATGGGTTAATTTTCTATGCAGCAGATGAACAAAAAGCAGCTTCCTCTCTATAGCACTGGCTGATGGGCACTTAGTAATGAAGAGCCATCCTGGTGGTGAAATAAGAACAACCTCCAAGAAGTACAATGACAAAAACTGGCACTATATTACAGCAACAAAAACCTTACATCAGTTGAGACTAGATATTGATGACCTGTATGATTTTGACCAAGAAACATCAGAAAAGAATGAAATTTCCATTACAACACCCCTGTACTTTGGTGGAGTGCCTCAGGACTATGTCATAAAACCTGAAGCTGCAGCATCTATAAAACCATTTATTGGCTGTATAGGAGACACCACTGTTAACAACCAATTCCAGAATTTTGCAGACTCCCAAGATAGGCCAGGATCCTCATTAACCAGTTGCCCACTAGCTGATCCTGATGATGTGATTACAGAGCCACCTGTGGTAGACTACTCCACTGCTTTACCAGACCATATACAAGGTGTGTCAGTGTTATGACATCGCACAACTACAAGTTGTGGAATAAATATTTTTCAGATATCGTAGGATGTTTTTATGTAATTTCTAGTTCTTATGACAGCTAAAGTGTTACACTGATATTATAAGAGGATATTTTTTAAATTGAAACAGACACTTTTAGCTAAAATAACAGATTTTTATTTCTTGAATATTGTTTAAGAAATCCAATAGACAACTTTAGTATAAGATAATAACATACTTCTTATTAAAGTAAGTGGTTTGTGTTTACAGAAAAAATTACTGAAGGCCAGGAAATTGAAGGGCCTGATTTTGAAAGCTTTACTACTCTACCACCCACAACCACTTTGCTTACAACATTAGAGCCCACTGTCCCATATCCAACTCCTTATGGTTTATGTAAGCTACCTATTTCACCATTAAGTGACCCTGATATTACTTCAGAAGATGGACTGCGTTATGGTAATTCTCCACTAGAAACGAATTTTAAATGCATGCACAAGCACACTATTAGATGAGAGCACATTCTCGCTGGAATTTAAGACTGACCTTCCAGATGGAGTAATGTTTTATGTGGCTGGTTCTGATCACATTGACTTTATAGCTCTCTATCTTAGAAACAGGAAGGTAAGTTTGTACAGTAGAGATTTCTTTTATGTATCTGTCTCAGATCACTTACTTTGTAACTCTGTACCTTAGAAACAGGAAGGTAAGTTTGTACTGTAGAGATTTTTTTTATGTATCTGGTTCAGATCGCTTACTTTGTAACCCTCTACCTGAGAAACAGGAAGTCTAAAAATTTAAAAATGCATTTCTAAGTTGTATGTCTTCCAATTAACACATTTTTTTAGGTTGTTCGTTTACAAATAATTTTCTCTGAAGTAAAATTTTTGGTTTTTATTTATTGTAAAAAAACTTCTATATCCACACTTAACTCTCTCTACGCAGGTTTGATCAAATTGAACAACCACATGACCACTTTAGTTATTATAGTCTTGATACTACCTGCTATTATTATAGTATGTATATATTCACAACATTTGGAAGAATTTCAGTCAACATTATAGGTTTTTCTGATTAAAAAAAAACAGATTTGTTCATAAATATATCATCCTGTTTTGTACCTAGTTTGAGTGTAAAAGCGATTTTCTTGTTAAGATTACAAATACTTTGTCTCAAACTTCATTATCTCTAAAGCTTCTTAAATACATTTCAAACGTTTATTTTCCATAAAACTTTATATTTTATTTGTTATTTTCTCCTAACCATAAAAAATAAGTGAAATTAGTCTAATTTACCCTATTTTCTTTCTAGAATGGCTTCAAATTGTAACATGAAATTATATTTACTTATTCTGTGTACTCATAAAAGTATATATCTACTTTTATTTCATTGCCCCTTAAACCATGTCTAACTACTGTAAATCACTTGGGGAATGTGGAGCTCATGCTATGGTATTAAACTACATTACTGAGGAGCTGTACTCATCCATGCCTCATGAAACATTTTTATTATATTATTATTATTATTTATTTTACCAGTCTAAACTGCACTAACCTAAAAAATTCCTATTTTATATTTTAGTGGCCTTTATAATAATAAGTAAAGAATAAATATGAAAACACAAAAGATAAATTACTTACCTGTCTTTTATTTGTAGTTAACTATTGATGACAATTTACCCTACTTTGTTTTTGTACTATTGGTAGTAATGCACTAAATAACATTTTGCAATTAAATAATGCACCAAGAAACATTGAACAACAACCTGCAGAAAACAATGTCCCATAAGTATCACAGTTTTCTTTCTTTGTATAGAAAACAACATAATAATGTGAATAACAAGAATATAATAGTATTAATTATAAGAGAGAAAATAATAACAAATACAAATGTGGTCTGATCTCAAACATGATTGAATGTTATATTATGAGTGTGAGTAATGGATGGTTCAACCAAACATGGGTTGGCATAAAGCTTAACCAAACATGATTGAATGTTATAAATACTGAAAAGCAAATTAACGTTTTCTGTATAGAAAACAACATAATATAAATATTATGGTTAGTGAGTAATTGATGGTTTGTAACCAAATGGAAAGATGAAAATCTTTGCTTTTGATTGATTATGAATAGCATAGTATTAATTATAAGAGAGAAAATAATAACAAATCTTGAAAGAGAGTATATGACATGATTGAATGTGGTCTAATTGATGGTTCTGTAACCAAACATGATTGAATGTTATAAATATTATGGTTAGTGTGAGTAATTGATGGTTCTGTAACCAAACATGATTGAATGTTATAAATATTATGGTTAGTGTGAGTAATTGATGGTTCTGTAACCAAACATGATTGAATGTTATAAATATTATGGTTAGTGTGAGTAATTGATGGTTCTGTAACCAAACATGATTGAATGTTATAAATATTATGGTTAGTGTGAGTAATTGATGGTTCTGTAACCAAACATGATTGAATGTTATAAATATTATGGTTAGTGTGAGTAATTGATGGTTCTGTAACCAAACATGATTGAATGTTATAAATATTATGGTTAGTGTGAGTAATTGATGGTTCTGTAACCAAACATGATTGAATGTTATAAATATTATGGTTAGTGAGTAATTGATGGTTCTGTAACCAAACATGATTGAATGTTATAAATATTATGGTTAGTGTGAGTAATTGATGGTTCTGTAACCAAACATGATTGAATGTTATAAATATTATGGTTAGTGTGAGTAATTGATGGTTCTGTAACCAAACATGATTGAATGTTATAAATATTATGGTTAGTGTGAGTAATTGATGGTTCTGTAACCAAACATGATTGAATGTTATAAATATTATGGTTAGTGTGAGTAATTGATGGTTCTGTAACCAAACATGATTGAATGTTATAAATATTATGGTTAGTGTGAGTAATTGATGGTTCTGTAACCAAACATGATTGAATGTTATAAATATTATGGTTAGTGTGAGTAATTGATGGTTCTGTAACCAAACATGATTGAATGTTATAAATATTATGGTTAGTGTGAGTAATTGATGGTTCTGTAACCAAACATGATTGAATGTTATAAATATTATGGTTAGTGTGAGTAATTGATGGTTCTGTAACCAAACATGATTGAATGTTATAAATATTATGGTTAGTGTGTGAGTAATTGATGGTTCTGTAACCAAACATGATTGAATGTTATAAATATTATGGTTAGTGTGTGAGTAATTGATGGTTCTTGTAACCAAACATGATTGAATGTTATAAATATTATGGTTAGTGTGAGTAATTGATGGTTCTGTAACCAAACATGATTGAATGTTATAAATATTATGGTTAGTGTGAGTAATTGATGGTTCTGTAACCAAACATGATTGAATGTTATAAATATTATGGTTAGTGTGAGTAATTGATGGTTCTGTAACCAAACATGATTGAATGTTATAAATATTATGGTTAGTGTGAGTAATTGATGGTTCTGTAACCAAACATGATTGAATGTTATAAATATTATGGTTAGTGTGAGTAATTGATGGTTCTGTAACCAAACATGATTGAATGTTATAAACATTATGGTTAGTGTGAGTAATTGATGGTTCTGTAACCAAACATGATTGAATGTTATAAATATTATGGTTAGTGTGTGAGTAATTGATGGTTCTGTAACCAAACATGATTGAATGTTATAAAATATTATGGTTAGTGAGTAATTGATTGTTCTGTAACCAAACATGATTGAATGTTATAAATATTATGGTTAGTGTGAGTAATTGATGGTTCTGTAACCAAACATGATTGAATGTTATAAATATTATGGTTAGTGAGTAATTGATGGTTCTGTAACCAAACATGATTGAATGTTATAAATATTATGGTTAGTGTGAGTAATTGATGGTTCTGTAACCAAACATGATTGAATGTTATAAATATTATGGTTAGTGTGAGTAATTGATGGTTCTGTAACCAAACATGATTGAATGTTATAAATATTATGGTTAGTGTGAGTAATTGATGGTTCTGTAACCAAACATGATTGAATGTTATAAATATTATGGTTAGTGTGAGTAATTGATGGTTCTGTAACCAAACATGATTGAATGTTATAAATATTATGGTTAGTGTGAGTAATTGATGGTTCTGTAACCAAACATGATTGAATGTTATAAATATTATGGTTAGTGTGAGTGATGATTTTGTAGTGAGTAACTTTTATTAAATGTCATACCCATTGAGGAGTGGTGAATAAAATAGAAAAGTGTCATTTCTCAACTAGAAGAAATTAAAGGTTTTATTTATATTGCCTTTTAAAATTAAGAACTTAAAACTTATATACTATTAAAATGTAGGCTATTAGCTGAAAGTTTATGTTACAATAATTGTTATAACAGAAACAAAAAAGTAACGTAATTAAATTTTGAATGTAAGACACTTAAAACATCATGATGTGTGAAGTGAAGGATGCCAATGTAACGAAAAATTAATTTGTCGCGCTTATATTTTCTCTTGATTGCAGCTTGCATTTCTACACTTAAATTGTTTGACTATAACATCTTTTCTTTCTTCACTTAAATATAGAAAGTCAAGTTAAAATCAAGTTCTAAAATTTATTCTTTGTTCACATGAATATAACTAAGTCTTGATGACAAGAAACCCACTTGAAATAACATTCACCTGCAACGCCCCTACAACACGGTACTAGTTTATACTTTCATTCATAAGACGGTCCGTAAAGGTCACATTCAAACTCTCTTTTAACCTGAAGATGACCTAGGAAGGTCGAAACATTCTTCTCTCCTTATCAATAAAAGTATTAATACCCATACCAGCCATTCTGAGATACATGATTATAACTAATTTTCAATAATTCTGTTTTTCTATTAAATTTGTATTTCAACCGAACGTATCAACTTTTATTTTGCAAGTTTTACTACTGTAACTCTTCATTTCGCTATATTGTAACAACTGCTACGTCCATACTCAGTTTGTCCTGCTTGTGGTCAGGTGTTTTGCCTTTGATTGTGGTGGAGGAGCAGGAAGGTCATCGACAAGTGAGAATTATAATGATGGTGAGTGGCATTCTCAGAAGTTCTCTCTCGCCGGACTAGATGGAAAACTTGAAGTCGATGGCAGAGAAGTTGTACAAGTGAAGTCACATGGAAGTCCTAATTTTTAAATGTTCGCTCCAGTGTATGTAGGGGACTGTCGGAAGACACAGCAAGAAAAGCTAAAACAATCTTGAAGTAAGAATTGTATTTACATTTCAGACCTGATAAGACCAAAACTCAAATTGTCTTAATATTTTTTACCTTAGTAGATATGCATGTGATTTATGTAATTGATCCTTGTAAAGTACACATAATATGAATATTCATAGTTGTAGTGTAATAAAATTTAAAAATGCAATCATTGTTTATTTATTAAGTGAATTGTTGGAGTAATTCTCAGTTGTTTTTTTTAAATTTATTATTATTATATTATGCTTTACAGTAAGGTAATTAAGTTTCTAGCACTTGCTAGATGATACAGCAACCTTCTGATTTATTTTATTAACATTGGTTTTATAGAAATATATGTTTCATGAGAAAATCACATCTCATTCAATGCAGAAACTCCTTGCTTTTGTGTTCTAGAACCCTAGTTCTTGACCTCAGCTTTCTAATACTGATGATGCAACATTTTTACATTCTCTAAGTTCCAATGTATTAATCGATAATATTTTCACGTTTTTCAGTAGGATATGTTCCAATGTATTAATCTGCAATATTTTCACGTTTTTCAGTAGGATAGGTTCCAATATATTAATCTGCAATATTTTCACGTTTTTCAGTAGGATAGGTTTCAATGTATTAATCTGCAATATTTTCACGTTTTTCAATAGGATAGGTTCCAATGTATTAAACCATAATATTTTCATGCTTTTCAATAGGATAGGTTCCAATGTATTAAACCGTAATATTTTCAATGTTTTCAATAGGATAGGTTCCAATGTATTAATCTGCAATATTTTCACATTTTTTTCAATAGGATAGGTTCCAATGTATTAATCCATAATATTTTCACATTTTTTTCAATAGGATATGTTTCAATGTATTAATCCATAATATTTTTCACGTTTTCAATAGGATAGGTTCCAATGTATTAATCCATAATATTTTTTTACATTTTTCAATAGGATAGGTTCCAATGTATTAATCCATAATATATTCACGTTTTTCAATGGGATAGGTTTCAATGTATTAATTCATAATATTTTCACGTTTTTCAACAGGATAGGTTCCAATGTATTAATCCATAATATTTTCACATTTTTCAATAGGATAGGTTCCAATGTATTAAACCGTAATATTTTCACGTTTTTCAATAGGATAGGTTCCAATGTATTAATCCATAATATTTTCACATTTTTCAATAGGATAGGTTCCAATGTATTAATCCATAATATTTTTTACATTTTTCAATAGGATAGGTTCCAATGTATTAATCCATAATATATTCACGTTTTTCAATGGGATAGGTTTCAATGTATTAATTCATAATATTTTCACGTTTTTCAACAGGATAGGTTCCAATGTATTAATCCATAATATATTCACGTTTTTCATTAGGATAGGTTCCAATGTATTAATCCATAATATTTTCACATTTTTCAATAGGATATGTTTCAATGTATTAATCCATAATATTTTCACATTTTCAATAGGATAGGTTCCAATGTATTAATCCACAATATTTTCACGTTTTTTAATAGGATAGGTTCCAATGTATTAAACCATAATATTTTCACGTTTTTCAATAGGATAGGTTCCAATGTATTAATCCATAATATTTTTTACATTTTTCAATAGGATAGGTTCCAATGTATTAATCCATAATATATTCACGTTTTTCAATGGGATAGGTTTCAATGTATTAATTCATAATATTTTCACGTTTTCAACAGGATAGGTTCCAATGTATTAATCCATAATATTTTCACATTTTCAATAGGATAGGTTCCAATGTATTAATCCGTAATAATTTTTCACAATAGGATAGGTTCCAATGTATTAATCCATAATATTTTCACATTTTTCAATAGGATAGGTTCCAATGTATTAATCCATAATATTTTCACATTTTTCAATAGGATATGTTTCAATGTATTAATCCATAATATTTTCACGTTTTTCAATAGGATAGGTTCCAATGTATTAATCCATAATATTTTTTACATTTTTCAATAGGATAGGTTCCAATGTATTAATCCATAATATATTCACGTTTTTCAATGGGATAGGTTTCAATGTATTAATTCATAATATTTTCACGTTTTTCAACAGGATAGGTTCCAATGTATTAATCCATAATATTTTCACGTTTTTCAATAGGATAGGTTCCAATGTATTAATCCATAATATTTTCACATTTTTCAATAGGATATGTTTCAATGTATTAATCCATAATATTTTCACCAATTTTTATTTTCAATAGGATAGGTTCCAAAACCATAATATGTATTAATCCATAATATTTTTCACGTTTTTTCAATAGGATAGGTTCCAATGTAGTAATCCATAATATTTTCACGTTTTTTCAATAGGATATGTTTCAATGTATTAATCCATAATATTTTCACTTTTTCCAATAGGATAGGTTCCAATGTATTAATCCATAATATTTTCACATTTTTCAGTAGGATATGTTTCAATGTATTAATCCATAATATTTTCATGTTTTTCAATAGGATAGGTTCCAATGTATTAATCCATAATATTTTACATTTTTTTCAATAGGATAGGTTCCAATGTATTAATCCATAATATATTCACGTTTTTCAATGGGATAGGTTTCAATGTATTAATTCATAATATTTTCACGTTTTTCAACAGGATAGGTTCCAATGTATTAATCCATAATATTTTCACGTTTTTCAATAGGACAGTTCCAATGTATTAATCCATAATATTTTCACATTTTTCAATAGGATAGGTTCCAATGTATTGTTCCATAATATTTTCACGTTTTTCAACAGGATATGTTCCAATGTATTAATCCATAATATTTTCACATTTTTTCAATAGGATATGTTTCAATGTATTAATCCATAATATTTTCAGTAGGATAGGTTTCAATGTTTTTTCAATAGGATAGGTTCCAATGTATTAATCCATAATATTTTTACATTTTTCAATAGGATAGGTTCCAATGTATTAATCCATAATATATTCACGTTTTTCAATAGGATATGTTTCAATGTATTAATCCATAATATATTCACGTTTTTCAGTAGGATAGGTTCCAATGTATTAATCCATAATATATTCACGTTTTTCAGTAGGATAGGTTCCAATGTATTAATCCATAATATATTCACGTTTTTCAGTAGGATAGGTTCCAATGTATTGTTCCATAATATTTTCACGTTTTTCAACAGGATATGTTCCAATGTATTAATCCATAATATTTTCACGTTTTTCAATAGGATAGGTTCCAATGTATTGTTCCATAATATTTTCACGTTTTTCAATAGGATAGGTTCCAATGTATTGTTCCATAATATTTTCACGTTTTTCAATAGGATATGTTCCAATGTATTGATCCACAATATTTTCACGTTTTTCAATAGGATAGGTTCCAATGTATTGATCCATAATATTTTCACATTTTTCAATAGGATAGGTTCCAATGTATTAGTCATAATGCTAACAGTTTTAATTATTAATCTCACCCAATTTTGATGGCAACAAAAGAACAAACATTCCATTCATGAAGTCATTGTCATCATAAGTTATCCTTTATCCCTTTTTCTTTTTATGTATTTATCATTTCCTTGTTTTGTATGCTTTGACATTCATTCCATTGTGGCTTCCAATTCTGCAGTTTTGTTTGTTATGATTAGAATGTTAATGCGAGCACCTTGGGGTCTTCCATTTGGAAACAACTGATGGAATACTATCATGGAGAAGTGTGATTATTGTGTTTCCAACACTGTGTATTGAAAGGTTTGTGTGTTCTGATGTTGCTGCTAACCATCTGAGGAAAAGTTACACAAGGACAACAAACTTTATATAATACTCTGAGTGTTGGTCTAAAATCTTGATTTCAGTGTCACTGGCCACTGAGGTTTAGACAAAAAAAACTTTGTATAGTTTTAAATGTCCTCTATTTACCTGTATCAACTGTGTGGTACTTTAGATTGTACTACACTCAAAACCCATAAATTACCACTGTTATTAGTATGGTTGTATCATAAGACCAGTGCTAATATAGTAAATATATATAAGTGTTTATTAGTTTATTTGTTGCTAGATTTACATTTTGTTATAATTACTATATGCAGGCTGTCTCTTTTGTGTGTTCTGATGTTGCTGCTAACCATTTGAGGAAAAGTTACACAAGGACAACAAACTTTATATAATACTCTGAGTGTTGGTCTAAAATCTTGATTTCAGTGTCACTGGCCACTGAGGTTTAGACAAAAAAAAACTTTGTATAGTTTTAAATGTCCTCTATTTACCTGTATCAACTGTGTGGTACTTTAGATTGTACTACACTCAAAACCCATAAATTACCACTGTTATTAGTATGGTTGTATCATAAGACCAGTGCTAATATAGTAAATATATATAAGTGTTTATTAGTTTATTTGTTGCTAGATTTACATTTTGTTATAATTACTATATGCAGGCTGTCTCTTTTTAAAATAATTATTTTATGTTTATTGAGGTTTGTTTTTGTTAAGAACAATTGTCTGTAAATTTGAACTGACAGTCTGTAGACAAGGCAACTACTCAAAAACACCCACTACCACCTCTTACACTACTTTTGACTACTGGGACTTGACATTACTTTTACAGTGCCCTAAAGTGTACATCATGTTTTGTATCATTGTGATACAAGCCACAGATCCTTGGATTCATAGCACACTAACCATTAGGTTATATCTAACCCCATTTTGAAGATATATGTGAAAGCTTTAAAATTCCTTTATCAGTTTTCAAACAACCCTGTTTAAAACAAAATTATACATTACAACTATAGTTTTGTAATACAGTTCTACATCTTAAACTATATATAATTGAAAGAAGGAATGTTAAAAATAAGTTTTCCTAAATTGTGTAAAATAACTGCTTAATGTTCGTTTTGTAGATAGTATCTGATTCATTTGTTGCTAAGTGCAAAGCCACAAAATAAGCTATCTGTGCTGTGCCCACCAGGGGTATCAAAACCCAATTATTAGCAACATAACCCTTCAAATTTAATGCTGAGCTACTAGGAGCATTTATTAAGGTTTTTGTTTATTATATAATTGTTGTTGACTTTTCTGCTGAACAGGACACATTGGTTTTTTTTTATTAAAATATTGCTTTGAATTCTTGAGTTATAGTGACTTTTTATATATAAGTATCCAATATAAGATTATTTATAGACTTGTTAGGACACAATGTCATTTTGACAATAAGGTTAGTACAAAAATAGCTTTATTTTTCTCCAGGTAATAATAATGTAAAAACTTCAGACAATGTTTCATTATTGCAGTTTCATAAAGAATTCTAGTGGTACAAGCTGTAATGAAGCTGTGATATAAAACACTGGTTGAAATGAAAAGCATATTTTTTATTACTTTCAACCTAACCTAAAAGAACAACAAGAGACATTCTAGTTCATTAAGCCTGTTCCAGAGGCCAACCACCTTCTTAGAAAATAAAGGTGTCTTAGGTGAAGATGACTTCTACCCTGCTTAAATTTGTGTTCCATAGTCTTACCAATCTCACCATTAAATTAAAATAAGTCATGCATCAACACTTTCTATTCCCTTTACAATCTTAAACACCTTAATCAGATCCCTCCAGATGTCATCTTTATAGCCCTTCTCTGAACCCTTTCCAATAATTCAATGTCCTGTTTGAGGTAAGGAGCCCAAGGCTGAACATAGTACTTCAAATGTGGCCTAAATTAATTATTATAATGCCATTATAACCACTTTAATCTTCTATTTATTATTTCCATAGATACAAACTAAAATCCTATTTGCCTTGCTACCAGTACATTGGCTTAAGAGACTGATGAAGCAGAACACCAAGATCTTTCACTTCCACAAGTGTTAAGGTTATTCCCATCAAAATTGTATATGTGCGTTATCTTGCATTCATTATAATTAAGTCACCTGCCAATTATACACCCAGTTCTTAAATGACTTTATATCTACAAATGGATTAAATCTCCTTGCTATTATCCTCAATATTCTCAACTTCAACAGGATGTAACTTACATTTAACATACAGAGCCACTCTTTAGTAATATGTCCCTTTTAAATAAACTATAACCATATATTTTAAAGATATTCCTGTCACCAGAATTACTACTTGCATTTAACCAATGTTCAGTTATTACCATTACATCAAATCTCCTGCTCTGACCAATGATCTAAAGCCATATATTTTATTTAACATTTAACCAATGTTCAGTTATTACCATTACATCAAATCTCCTGCTCTGACCAATGATCTAAAGCCATATATTTTATTTAACATTTAACCAATGTTCAGTTGTTACCATTACATCAAATCTCCTGCTCTGACCAATGATCTAAAGCCGTATATTTTATTTAACATTTAACCAAATGTTCAGTTATTACCATTACATCAAATCTCCTGCTCTGACCAATGATCTAAAGCCATATATTTTATTTAACATTTAACCAATGTTCAGTTATTACCATTACATCAAATCTCCTGCTCTGACCAATGATCTAAAGCCATATATTTTATTTAACATTTAACCAATGTTCAGTTATTACCATTACATCAAATCTCCTGCTCTGACCAATGATCTAAAGCCATATATTTTATTTAACATTTAACCAATGTTCAGTTATTACCATTACATCAAATCTCCTGCTCTGACCAATGATCTAAAGCCCATATATTTTATTTAACATTTAACCAAATGTTCAGTTATTACCATTACATCAAATCTCCTGCTCTGACCAATGATCTAAAGCTATATATTTTATTTAACATTTAACCAATGTTCAGTTATTACCATTACATCAAATCTCCTGCTCTGACCAATGATCTAAAGCCGTATATTTTATTTAACATTTAACCAAATGTTCAGTTATTACCATTACATCAAATCTCCTGCTCTGACCAATGATCTAAAGCCATATATTTTATTTAACATTTAACCAATGTTCAGTTATTACCATTACATCAAATCTCCTGCTCTGACCAATGATCTAAAGCCATATATTTTATTTAACATTTAACCAAATGTTCAGTTATTACCATTACATCAAATCTCCTGCTCTGACCAATGATCTAAAGCCATATATTTTATTTAACATTTAACCAATGTTCAGTTATTACCATTACATCAAATCTCCTGCTCTGACCAATGATCTAAAGCCAGATATTTTATTTAACATTTAACCAAATGTTCAGTTATTACCATTACATCAAATCTCCTGCTCTGACCAATGATCTAAAGCCATATATTTTATTTAACATTTAACCAATGTTCAGTTGTTACCATTACATCAAATCTCCTGCTCTGACCAATGATCTAAAGCCGTATATTTTATTTAACATTTAACCAAATGTTCAGTTATTACCATTACATCAAATCTCCTGCTCTGACCAATGATCTAAAGCCATATATTTTATTTAACATTTAACCAATGTTCAGTTATTACCATTACATCAAATCTCCTGCTCTGACCAATGATCTAAAGCCATATATTTTATTTAACATTTAACCAATGTTCAGTTATTACCATTACATCAAATCTCCTGCTCTGACCAATGATCTAAAGCCATATATTTTATTTAACATTTAACCAATGTTCAGTTATTACCATTACATCAAATCTCCTGCTCTGACCAATGATCTAAATTTTATTTCTTATACTTCTAACATTGCAACAATAAGTTTAGCTTAACATTAAAACTAACTTTATACATTGTTCCTACATTATATATCTCTTTCTATGTTACTTATATTATTATTATTTATTTTCATTATTCTGTCTTCCTCCCTTGTATAATCCTAGTTTAAAGTTGCCCTGTGTACAAGCATGTACCCTATTTAAATGTAAACCATCTATTCCAAAAAGTCCCTTTTACCCATTGAACTAATCCCACAAATCCAACCAGCCAAATCTCTCTTCCTTAGATATAAACCTAAGCCTAGTATCCAGTCCAAGTCACTTAATTATAATGTCATTCCTGCTGTTAAGTCTTAGCAGTATCTTCAGTAGAATTCAAGTTATTATGACCCTTTTCTTTGTCAGTGCCTTGTACTTCAACTATGCTCCCCTGACCTAGCCTATCCTTCCTTACAAAATTAGCCTCTGTGTGAAAATGAGTGTGTCACTACAATCACCCTTTACTATATATACCTGCTCTGTCTATTATATTCTCTACCCATGGAGAGGAATTTTTGTCATTTCTAACTTTATTATTAAAATGTTTAAATCCCTTCCATATGCACTACTGAGAAACAGCAAAATAAGCCATAATGCCTTTGTATGTTCTTCAAGTGTCAAGATAATTCTTAAACTTACATGAACATATTGTTTTGAAACTTTATAACAAATAACCCACTTCTTACAAAATAATTGTTTTGAGACATCTTGAAAAAAATTATTGTAAATGTATGACTGACAAAATTTTATACCTGAGGATGGCAAAATATAATAAAGTTTTTCCTTATTCAGTCAAGTTACCTCTAAACTTTTATAATGGCTGTTTGCTGTTAGTTAATAAGTTTCTAAATCTAATACTGTTTCTGACTCTGTTAGGATGTTGTGACTCCTTTCCCTGGCTGTATGAGAAATATCAGAGTTGAAGATGAAGTTCTGAAGAAGCCAAAACTAACAGAGAGAGTTGAACCTTGCTCTGATAAAGTTGAAGGTGGAACCTACTTCCCAGTTTCTGGAAGCTACATTCGTCTTTGTGAGCATGGTTTTAATGATTTTAATATTTGCTCTTTTTCATTTGTTTGCTTGATGTAAGACTCCAGCCTTATCACAAGTAATAAGAGAATACACAATTCAGTTCAAATTGGGCTTGACTATGTACCATTCTTAAGGATAAAGAACATCGTTACTCTCATGATAATTCAGCAAAATATATGTCAGATCTTGGTTTAATAGTAGAAATCTAAATGCTTTAAATTAAAATTTAAAGAATAAAACAAACAATTATACAAATTTCCCTTGTTTACTCGAAGTTTCCACACATCATACAAAGATGAAAACAGAAAGAAAAGAAAAATATTCCTTTGTCATTAATAAACATTTTCTATGGCTATGTTTCAATTCAACACAAAAAATATGATACCCTGTTTAGGAGATTGTAGTTGGATGTTAAATGATTTCTTGAACCTACATATATTTTTTTTTAATATCATACATTGTTTAATCCAGCTACTCTTTGTATAACAGACTTGATTACATGTAGGGTTCTAGCAGAGTACCCGATGTTACTTGGATGAAAATGATTTAGATATCCCATGTTGTTTTGGTTAAATGAACCATATTAATGTTTTTTGGGGGGTTTTTTTTGCAAAAAAAACAACAAAAATCTAAAAGATTTCTTTACCTAATTAAATGTTTTGATCAAAATCAATAAAAACAACATTGTGCTAAAAGAATACCAATTTGCTAAAGCTATTTTAATCATAGTAAAACAAGGTACGTTGCTTCTCCTTCTTGAATGACATTTCCAGTTTCCAAAACAAAATTCCTAACTTTTCGACATCTTGATTTCTGCTGTGTGGTCAACTGTTGCAGCATATTTTAACTTTATTATCATTCCATTTAATAAATAATTTGTTTATTATCTTCTTCTTGTAACACAACATAAATGAAAATTTGCTGATAACCTAACGTTTTATGTAAAGTCATTGTATAGCTGAACCTTATGTGTACATGCAAACAAACCAAAAGATATGGTTGAAGCAAGCCTGTTTAGTTGAGGGAGAGTGTATGTGTGTGTGCATGTTTGAGGAAAGACCAGCTTTTTTTTTAGTTAAAAGGAGTTGGAGATTAGTCATAAATGTGTAGAAGATAGAGAGAAAAAACACAAATGATGGCTTCACGAAGTTCTTAACTCATTTTAATGCATAATTGCTTATGGATAAAATTATTAGAAGTTCTCACACAGGGAAGAAACTTAGGTCATAACCATTAATTGCACATTTGCAAAAAAAAAACAAAAAAAACTGTTTGTCCTGTTTGACAAAAATTATCATATTGGTCACTTTGGTTTCCTAACAACCTTAGAGGCTGTGGTCACATAGCCCATGTTACTTCCAGTACAGTTCTAGCTGTACCCTCAATTTAGAGTTTATATATTTTAATGTGTGACCATGCATAAGGAACAGGCACACAAAGATGAAAGAAATCTAGAAAACCCTCTTATCCTCTCTATTTACACCAGTTACAAATGATACAACCATCAGTAACTAATGGGTTTACCTACAGTATATTTAATTATATGTGTAAAAACAGTTGGTGTAGGTAGAGAAAGCTATATGTAGAGGAACAAGCAATGTTTTGACTTTCTTCGGTTATTGTCACGTTCACTCCTCTTCACACAGATTTCTCTATCCATACCAGCCATATTTACATGCATATTTTTCTCTACAAGTGGGTTTTCTTGTCATCACAGAGTATTTTTAATTGAATTACTTTGTTTAATTACAAATAATTTAGATTTTTGTAACCAACAAAGTTGTAGACCCACAATGAGAATGCTAATCTCTACTAGCATTTATTCAGTTATTACTTTAAAAATCAGTGAGGATATTAATGTCTACCAGCATCCATCCAGATATTTATTGAAAAAACAGCAGGATATTAATATGTACCAGCATCCCTCCAGTTATTTGTTAAAACAACAACAGGATGTCAATGTCTACTCACATAACATTTCTACAGTTATTTGTTAAAACAACAACAGGATGTTAATGTCTACTCACATAACATTTCTACAGTTATTTGTTAAAACAACAACAGGATGTTAATGTCTACTCACATAACATTTCTACAGTTATTTGTTAAAACAACAACAGGATGTTAATGTCTACTCACATAACATTTCTACAGTTATTTGTTAAAACAACAACAGGATGTTAATGTCTACTCACATAACATTTCTACAGTTATTTGTTAAAACAACAACAGGATGTTAATGTCTACTCACATAACATTTCTACAGTTATTTGTTAAAACAACAACAGGATGTTAATGTCTACTCACATAACATTTCTTCAGTTATTTGTTAAAACAACTGGCTGATCCTGTAACCAGTTCTGGTTCTTGAAAATCAATCATCAGTCAGGGTCATCATGGCATATTAAGTCAATCACCAGTCAGGGTCATCATGGCACAGTAAGTCAATCATCAGTCAGGGTCATCATGGCACAGTAAGTCAATCATCAGTCAGGGTCATCATGGCACAGTAAGTCAATCATCAGTCAGGGTCATCATGGCACAGTAAGTCAATCATCAGTCAGGGTCATCATGGCACAGTAAGTCAATCATCAGTCAGGGTCATCATGGCATATTAAGTCAATCATCAGTCAGGGTCATCATGGCACAGTGAGTCAATCATCAGTCAGGGTCATCATGGCATATTAAGTCAATCATCAGTCAGGGTCATCATGGCATATTAAGTCAATCATCAGTCAGGGTCATCATGGCATATTAAGTCAATCATCAGTCAGGGTCATCATGACACAGTAAGTCAATCATCAGTCAGGGTCATCATGGCATATTAAGGCTCTAGTGGCTAAC
Organism: Tachypleus tridentatus; assembly: GCF_004210375.1. Taxonomy (NCBI): domain Eukaryota; kingdom Metazoa; phylum Arthropoda; class Merostomata; order Xiphosura; family Limulidae; genus Tachypleus; species Tachypleus tridentatus. Next base: position 97,450,919 of record NC_134834.1, read on the forward strand.
TCTTGTTACCATCTGAGCTTTAAGTATGAAGTTTCAAAACCTCCAAACAAGTGTGATCTTCTCACTTTTAAAAACAATGTTCCACAACCAATATACCATGGAGCTACCAAGGAGCTATGTGTTCTAAAAATTCAGCACCTGTGCTGTAAAAGGACCCAAAACTACAACCCTCACATTATAAATTAATTTTTCAGACAGTTCAAGCATGTTGCACATAAAGCATTTTGTGATACTAAAAATATTTGCAGATCTAGTACAAGGAAAACTTTGAACTAAAATATTTGGTTAAACATTTATAAGTAACATGACCAATTTTTATCATTGAAAACATGTGGCCATACCTTAAAATGACACTCACTTCTGAAGAAAAGTCAAATATCCACATTCAGAAAAGCAACGTATGGATTAGGGAAGGATTGAAAGGTTTCAAATCTTACAGATGATGATACTGACAGTTTATAACTTGACTAATTATATATATAGTTTTGTTGAAACATGAATGTCTTACTCTTATATACTAAGGTGGTAGATCTTATGTTGTCAATAACAAAAAACACTGCATTTAGGGTCTCTGTTATCAATAACAAGAACCATAACATTAATGCAATATTTTAAAGAAATATTAGTAAGTGGCTTTGTTTGTTCCTTTTGCAGATGACAGCTACAGAGTTGGACAAAAAGTTGCTATCCAGTATAGATATCAAACCAAGGCATAATTCTGGTATTATAGTTGCTGTCCACAGTAGCTATGACTTCATGCTTCTACAGATGGTCGAGGGGAAGGTAATGTTCAGCGTAGAGAATGGAGCTGGTATCATCAGTGTCACCTTTGAGCCAATAAATGGAAACAGCTACTGGCTGTGTGATGGCTTCTGGCATAACATCCAAGGTAACGTTTTAACTAGTTTGTAATGACAGCTACTCTTTTTTCATTCCTTATGTACTTCTGTTAATAACGTTTTAACTAGTTTGTAATGACAGCTACTCTTTTTCATTCCTTATGTACTTCTGTTAATAACGTTTTAACTAGTTTGTAATGACAGCTACTCTTTTTCATTCCTTATGTACTTCTGTTAATAACGTTTTAACTAGTTTGTAATGACAGCTACTCTTTGTCATTCCTTATGTACTTCTGTTAATAACGTTTTAACTAGTTTGTAATGACAGCTACACTTTGTCATTCCTTATGTACTTCTGTTAATAACGTTTTAACTAGTTTGTAATGACAGCTACTCTTTGTCATTCCTTATGTACTTCTGTTAATAACGTTTTAACGAGTTTGTAATGACAGCTACTCTTTTTCATTCCTTATGTACTTCTGTTAATAACGTTTTAACTAGTTTGTAATGACAGCTACTCTTTTCTCATTCCTTATGTACTTCTGTCAAACCTTCTCTCGTAACAAGTAATCTAGTGAATAAAAGTAAAATCCTCTCATCAAACAGCATACTTTATAGATGATTTAGTTAATTCTTCATGATGAAGAAAGATAAAATAGGCAACCACTGCCTATTACAGCATGCCTTTTGTGGAGAAAATACTGGACGACTAACTTACAAAAGTAAGAGTTGGAAAAAGACAATGTTTTGAAAGACTTCCACTTTCAAGTCGAACTAGGTCTCAAAGATGAAAGTCTTTCAAGACACCTTTCTTTTATGACTGAGCTATGTTAGTCCTCTAAGACAGTCTATTCACACAGAATAGCATTCTGAATGTTGTGTACAGATAAATATTATGAAACAAAAATGTTCTTTTAATATGAATAAAGTAGTTGATATTACCTTTATAAGAATCTTTATGGAGTTTTATTAACATTTATGATATTTGACATGCTGTATACCAGTTAAATAATAGAAAATAAGACTAAAAGCTGTTCAGACAAATTAAATGCACTGATATATATATAATCTAAGTAGCTGTGAACCATTTAATATTAAGTTAATAGTAATATAATGTTTCTTTACTTTGTGAATTCTTATTATGAGATTATTTTATCTTGTATTATTGATACAAAGAAAACCAAACGCTGGGAATTTTTGTTCATGCATTTATCAGGTCTAATCATAAGTTGTTAAAATAAATTAGACATTGTTACATTTTCTATAAAAACACAAATCCTTTGAAGTATTACAGATGTTGAGATATCTGGATAATTAATACAATAATGTTCTCTTATAGCCGTGAAGACCAAGAATGTGGTTACGCTCAGCATTGATGGACATTCTAGCACTCCTGGTATTGGGCAGGCTGGTGTATCTTCAACCGACACCAAAGACCCCTTATACGTGGGTGGGGTACCTGACCCGACAGGGCTTCGAGGAATGAATACCATGCAGAACTTTGTAGGATGTATGCGCTACGTGGAGTTGAATGGTGTTATACAGAAACTTGTTGATGGCAGGGCATTTGGAAATGTGACTCTCAACTCCTGCCCAACCATTTAACCACAACACTTGCTTTCTTCGTCAGAAGGAAGTTTGACAAACAAATCTTTTCTGCTTTAATAAAACAGGATTTCAATACTTCAGCTTTTCAAATCCTGTTTCTTTCTTAATATAAGACTGGTCACCTTCTGTAAAACCACCAGTCTTTACTTTTCATTTTCTCAATAAATCAGTCAGCAGCATAACCAAGGTATTTGTTTTATCTTTTACACATCACCATTCATGATTCGGTAGCAAAGGGTAATGTGGTCTTTTTATAGAAACTATACATTTGGAACTAACATTTGCAGGAATAAAGTGTTTTATTTCTAACCAAAAGTATATCAAAAGATCAATTACTGGAGAAAGTAACATAATTTGATAAAGTTAAGTTCTTTTTATCTGTATTAAGCAAGCCACAAAGTAAATTAAACCAACTAATGAATGTTTGGATACCTTGATGTCCCAGACAGAAACAAAAAAACTTAGGTAAAAGCAAATAAGGGTAATTTTGATCCAAAGAAAAATACATTTTTCACTTCCCAGAAACTTGACTTATAAAGAACAGGGAAATGACATTTGCTTGAAATACAAAAAGTGTCAAGCTTCCTTACGAGAGGACGTAACTGTTCCTTTGAACAAAAACTTTAGGAACTCTGGAAATTTTCAAGGGGTAGCCTGTGATAAAGTGTGACATTGTGATACATAAAGTACATTCCAGACACAAGGGTTAATTTTCACATGTTCAATGAATTAAGTACAGGTTTATAACTATTACTTGCAATAGACGAAAATGTTTCCAAATTTTTGACAGGAAGCTTCTAAAAGTTAAAAGTTTTTCAGTTGTTATCATTACTTTCTAACCACAACTTCCATCTGGCTGTATGATATTTTAAGAACACTTTCCCTGGACCATGTCACTGATAATAAAGTGCTGAACATCTCCTAAATTATCAACCAAACTTACATCATGCAACAATAAATTTAAAGTAGTATTCTATATTTCTCTGCCGGGGACTTTGTTCAAAACGAGTCTTCCGTCAGAGCTGAGAGAAGCAAACAACCATGGATCGACACTGGACCATTCTGCTGCATAAACACTATCTTCATGCTCTTCATAAGTTGCTATGATACCATCTTCGAGATTTCTGCACAAATCCCATAAAAACACCATGAATTAAAATCACCATCTTATTACAACCACATACACTACCCTAACCAGCAATGATACAATAAGTATTTATTTATCAAAAGGAACTGATACTCCAATATACGTATATATAAATATACCAGCAATTTAATTATCTAATTCACTGTACATCAAGAAGAAACTAATATTCAAGTTTCTTAAACTGTTCATGAAGAATCACTAAAATAAACTGTACATCTGTACCTCTATTAAGACCAGTGCAGCTACTGAAGTTTCTCTATCAAACAAACAGACATAAAATAAAACAATTATTTTAACTACAGGAATACTGTTCTTTCAGTTACAGAACTGATTATAACAAAACTGTTACTATATAAAGTAACCACATCATCACTGAACACCAAAAAACATTAGTTACAATGTTACTTGATAGCAAATATACAAATATCACACAAACAGTGAGTACATCACTGACTACAATTATTACACTGTCACTAAAACAGTAAGTACATCACTCTCAACAATCATTACACTCACTAAAACAGTAAGTACATCACTGTCCATTACACTGTCACTAAAACAGTAAGTACATCACTGTCAACAATTATTACACTGTCACTAAAACAGTAAGTACATCACTGACTACAGTCACTAAAACAGTAAGTACACCACAATCTGCAATCCTTACATAAAATAATATAAATACATCATTATAATCACATATATTGACAAAGCTGAATATGAAGGATACAATTAAAACATATTTCTATCTAAAACAGGCACAACAGTTAAAAATCCAACAACGAACAGTATGAGAAAAGCTGAATAATCTGAAGATTCTGTTCAAACTCAGTTCCTTTTGTTGTATCTACATATCATGTTTTATAGCATTCATCACCTTTCCTTAATGTTGTCTTCGTGACCATTCAGGCTCTCTTCTTCTTCTACCAGGTGGCCAAAAGGTTCAGAAGAAATTGATACAACTCTAGATAATACTACCCTTGAATCACTACTTGATGATAGTACCAGCTGATCATGAAAGTGGTTGAATCGAACACTCCACACCCTGAAAAATAACCAATGACTCACATTAATTTTGTTTAATATACGACTACGTGCTGGTGAAGAAAGAACATACATGCAGTGAGTAAGTCTTTGACACCAGTGGAAAATACAAATTTTGGTTTAGTCTGGAAACATAATCACAGAACAGTAAGACTGAATTAAAAATGATATCCAATAATTAGCCTGGACAAATAATTATAATCATGGGAAAACATAGGACCTATTGGTATATCTCAGCTGTTTCATCCTCTAAACTATTAAGAAATAAATTTTTAAAAAAATCTTATCATTTGTGTAATTATGAAGCTTTTTTTAACTTATTTAAATATACTGCCTTCACAATAGTTGAAGATAACTTATTCCAATGGCCAAACACACTGCTAGAAAAATACAATCGTCTTAGCTGAAGATGACTTCTAACCTACCAAAATAAAAATTTGTGTCCCTTAGTTCTGCTATTTTCACTATTAAATTCCCCCAACTCTTCTTTTTTCAGGAAAAAATTAAAAGTTTGAGAGGTTTCAGCCTCTCATCATATGACAATTCCTCCATTCCATGCACTATTCTTGTAACAGTCACTAAAATAGTAAGTATATCGCTAATAAGTACATTACTATTCTAGTAACCTTTCTCTGAACTTTTTTTCCAACAATTCAATATCTTTTGAGATACAGAGTCCAAGATTGAATACAGTGTTTCAAAGAGTGTTTAACAACCAGTTTATACCATGAAGTTATAACATCTTTAGGCTTCTATTCAATATTTCTATACATACAACCTAAAATCCTATTTGCTTTACCACCAGCAAGAGAACACTACTTGGATGACTTCAAACACTGATCAACCATTACACAAAGATCATTTTCTTTCATAAGACTGTTAAGGGTATTTCCATCCAAATTATAAATCAAATTATGGTAAGCCACATGCAGTATCTTCCATTTATTATAATTAAAACCTATTTACTATTTACTTTCCCAAGTCATTAAATGATCTAAATCCTTTTGTAAATCAGCAGCATCCTCTTCACAACCAGCAACATCCAAGACCTTGATATAATTTGAAAATTTATGTAATTTATTGACTATTTCTTCATCCACATCACTGATTTAAAACAAAAAGAGCAAAGGACCTAAAACTGAGCCCTGAGATACCCCACTTTTGACATTAATCCAGTTTGACTAAATTCCAACCATTTTTCTATCCAATGAATTATCCACCACACCTATAGAGATAAATTTTTACAAGAATTTTATGTGGCACCGTGTCAAATGCTTTCTGAAAATCCAAACACATCAAATATACAACCTTACTCTCAATCTACATATGCAGTAACCTTTCCAAAACACATTAAAAGATTTATAATACACGTTTTTTCCTTAGTAAAACCATGTTAACTAACTAATAAAATTCTAATCTTTGTCAAATGACTTTAAAAAGTATCTTTTATCAGACTTTCCAAGCCTTTTCCCATAACTGATGTAAGGCTAATGGGTATATAATTACTGGGACAATTTTATTACCTCCCTTGAAAGAGTGGTTACATTAGCTAACTACCAGTCCTCTGGTACCTTCCCACTATTCAAGGACCAAAAGAAAAAAAGAGTAGCTAGTGGATATCATATCCAATTTTCAGCCACTTTCAAAACCCTTGTGAAAATATTATCTAGGAATGGAGCATTATCATTCTTTATATTTTTCTGCTCAGGATTAATGCAGTCACCTTGTTCAAGTTTGTTTTTGTCCATCAACTGTTCAGGATGTGGAATACTATTTACATCTTTATTAGTGAAAACTGAATAAAAATTTAATAACCCACCATCTCATAACCGTTAGATATGACCCTTCCTTTACAATACCTCAAGAGTCCTAACCCCAATCCTAGCATTGTGTTTACCCTTTATGTATTTAAAGAAATCCTTACTGTTAATTTTTACATTTTAAGTCAACCTTTCCTCATACATCATTTCTGATATTCTAATTTCCTGTTTAACCAATGTTTTTGATATTCTATAATCTTCTAAGTCTCCTATGACACCAGTCAATTTAAACTTTTTAAAATTATACTTTAACTTATCTGTTAAATTCTTTGTGTATCAGTATCACCAAATAATTCACCTGCCCAATTCACAACAGATAAGTCTTGTTGCATCCCTTCAAAATTTGTTTTTCTGAAATTTATAACCACATTATCATTATTCCTTATCGCTACATGTATCAAATTATTGAACATAATGGAGCAATGATCACTTGTACCCAGATGTTCCCCAATTTTTACTCTCTGGATCATTTCTATATTTGAAGTTAACAATAAATCTAAAACAACATTGTTTCTCGTATGTTCTGTGACTAATTGGTGAAGAAACCATTTAAACAGTTTTCAGAACCTTTTCTCCCTTATAATTTGACTCTATCATTTCTCAATTTATATGCCTGAAATTAAAACCATCCATACTTGTGACTTCATTAACAAATGAAATCATAATATCATTGTAAAGTTTCACTAATTTCATCAGGATCATTTGGTGGTCCATAACAAATTCCTACTAAAAGCCTTTTCCCTTTAAATCTACTAACAGACACTCAAACAGATTCAATCTCTTTGCTATTATCTTTGATATCCTCAACTTCAACAGGATGTAACTTACACATTACACATGAAGCCACTCCTCTCCAGCTATTTACTACTCTGTCTCTATTAAATAACCTATAACCATGTATTTCAAAGAAACTTCTGTCATTAAAATCATCTATGTTTAACCATGTTTCAGTTATTCCCATTATATCAAAATCTTCTGTTCCTACCAGTGTCCTAAAGTCATCTATTTTATTTATTATACTTATAGCATTACAATAGCAACACTTAAGCCTATTCTTATAATTACTTCTGTACACATTTCCTGTGCTAAATTTTTATCTGCCTCTTATTCTTTTTGCATTTAGTTTTTCTGGTCCCTGAACACTGTCTAATCTTAGTTTAAATCTGTTTGTTTGTCTTTTGAATTTCGTGCACAGCTATTCAAGGGCTATCTGCCCTAGCCATCCCTAATTTAGCAACATAAGACTAAAGGGAAGGCAGCTAGTCATTACCATCCATTGCCAACTCTTTTACCAATGAATAATGGGATTGACCTTCACATTATAATGCCCCTATGGCTGAAAGGGTGATATGGGGAATTGAACCCGTGACCCTAAGATTACGAGTCAAACGCCTTAACTCAACTGGCCATGCCGGGCACAGTTTAAATCTTCCCTTACAGCTGAGTTAATAGTCTTAGCAAATAAGCCAGTCCCTATCTTATTTAAATGTAAATTATCCACTGAACTGATCCTACAAGTTAAATCAACCAATCTGTTAATCTTTACATCTGTTCAAGTCTAATATTTGGCCCAAGTGACCTACTTATAACTTCAACCCCATAATTAATTCTGGGCATTATCCCTCACAAAATTAGATTACTGCCATTTTTTTAAGTGCCTTTATCAACCCCTTGTATTTATATGATTCTGTTATTTCCCACAGTCTACACTTTTCTTTATCTATTGCTTCTACTTTAATTATGATAGCTTCCACTATTCCATCCAATCTACAAACTCTACATACAAATTGCACGTCTTCATTACTAACTTCCTTAAAAGTACATGCCAGTCCCAGGTTCACAAATAAACCCCCTCATTTCACCAATTACACTTAACAAATTGTGAATGCTTACCTTGTATACCAGTTTTAACTATTCTATTTATACATACAGACTGAACATAAATACTCAGTATCAGTATAAGATGATAGACTTTAATACTGAACCTAGAAAAATAATAATAATTACAGAACAAAGTATAAGGTGAAACGCTTTTATACTAAACCTAGGAAAAATAGTATTTAAAGACTTTAATATTAAATCTAGGAAAAAACTGAAGGTTTAATACTTAACATAGAAAATAATAATTACAGAATTGAATACAAAATTAAATTAAAAGTTTTAATACTGAACCTCTAAATAATTATAATGAAAGAACAAAATGTGAAAATAAAGGCTATAGTACTGAATTTATCAAAATAATATTACTCACAGAAAAAATATATAAAATGAAAAACATACACTAAAGGTGAAAATCCATAGTCTTCTTAACTCGCATCCATACATATTTTTTTATTAGGTTAGAAAAATGTTGAAAAGGAGTGAATAAAACTAAAACATGATAATATTCTAATGAAGAGAAACTCATGAAATATTCTATACAAGTCATGAAACAACGAGTTAAACTATGAAGCAATAAAAGATTATTCCATAAATTCATAGGTTGTGATTATGTAAATACTGTGAAAATTTATGAAGAATTGGAGCTATGTACATGAAACATACATTATTAATTCCACCTTTATGAAACGAATCTTCACCAGAGTACAGATACACATAAGTGTGAAAATTCTAATTTGTTTTCATTCAGAAACATAGTTCCAAAGAGGACAACCTACATATGTCACCATCAAAGAATAATATTGATGTTCTGAAAATGTATCATCCCTCATTCTATCATTGACAAAACAAATTGTTTATCTAGAAATCACAGCTTTGTTTTTATTCTTAAGAACAAAGTTACATAAGGGACTACCTGTGCTGGGCCTACCACAAGTGCTATAGCACTTGAAGGTATTATAACATCAGGTAATACAACTGAAGACTTCTAACCCTAATTTTTTTTTAAATAAAAATCATCCACATTGTTGTGTTTTATCAGATTACTCATGATTTGAAATGGTAGAAAGGTTGTATTTAAAGTAATAACAAATGAAACAGATATATGTGTGTGTTAAGTCTCAATGTTAACTTCTACATTATTATTTTCCATGAAGTTTTAAAGAGAATAAATGAAATATCAAAGGTATTCAGCTACTTAGTAGTTACTGATGTAATAAATCTGGTCTTGAATGTTCACTGAAGTTGACTTTGTTTTAAGTCAGTTAATATTTTGTATTATCATTAGCAAAAAATTCCTCAAACCTCAAAAAACACATGCAAAATATTAAAATAACTTACTCAGAGTTAATATATCTTTTAATGATATCAAATAATTATCTGTCTGTTTTCAAGGAATTTTTGTACTGAATTTTACAATAAATTAATATTAGGCATATCTTCCCTTACCCTAAATTCTTAGTCAAAATCATATCAACCCTCAAATGGGTCAAAGGGCACATTATGATGTATAAAATTGATTTCAAAATTTAATTACACAGCTCTACTTTCAGTGCATGTAAGTAAAACTATGCATCACTATTGTGAGTTATTATTTTTTTGGTCTATTAAAATGCATCTTTAAAATCTACAAAAATTAACTTGTATTCATCTTCCACATAAAAACAAACAAGGCTTACAGTGAGGCTTAGCAAGTGCAATGCATAAGTGTAAATTTCATAACACGTAAATACTAGAAATCATTGTTTTCTAATATCTTTTACTTAATGTTCTATACTTTAATAAACATAACTAAAATTTAAGTACTTGTGAGTAAATAGAAATTATATATATATACATGTGTGTATGTTCATGAGCACTTACACACTTTGTAACTTATGCTATTAAATTTCAATCACCCTACCAAGTTTGTGGAATTGGCTCAGACAGTACAGAGCCATTATTTTGTACTTTTTTAATGTAAAACAATTCTTGTTTCAACCACTATACTGTAATAGCTGATAATTCTTCACCCATCACATTCTTGAATTATGATAAACTCTGTGAGAATGCTTTGGTTATTGCATCACATGAACAGTCTAAAGGTGAATGACTCACTGCTTTATGATCAACAGGTTTGTGCTTCAGTTGCTAAAATAAAAACAGAAAATGTGTGAAAAGTGGTCAGTGCTTGAGAGGATTGAATATTACTATTCAAAAACTACAAATTTCCTGATCAGTAGAAATCATGCAACAACATATGAACCATCTCACCAATAAAATATATTGTCATGCACATAACTACAGATATTCTTCATCAATATAAATCATGTAAGTGTAAAATCACATGAAACACCTGATCAATTGAAAATATATAGTCATATATCTAAAATTACAAACACTCTTTATGAATAAAAATCTTCTAATTGTACCAATAACTATTTTCTCACATCACAAGAAAATAGACAAGTTAAAAAAAAAATGGTACATGTTTCTGATCAGACAAACCCATGCAGCTGTACTAAAAAATATATATTTCTTTTACTTTGTATACTGGACCTTTCATTGAAACTATAAGCAACACATAGTGTAAAAACCAGTATGTTATTTCTGGTATATCTACAAATGTTCATTATAAGTAACCAAAACATTTAGATAACAAAAATTTAAATAATAAAACGTAAAGCCAAGTATTTTTGAAAAATTATCAATTCCTGAAAAATGAAGTTCCACTTTCTGAAAGTTTCAGGTATTCATTTCCTTTATGTTCCTAGAAATGAAATTATAAAAACTAGAAACACACCTGTTGAAAAAAATGTCAGTACTTACCAGTGAGAATGATGTGACTGCACAAGAACTGGTGCACCAGGACTGCGAATATCCCAAAATTTCGTATGGCAGTCATCACCACAAGTTACTGAAAATACTGACGATTTGGATTAAAGTCGAGCTCTCTCACAAGCTGTCCATGAGCACTCTCAATCACCCAGGACTGTCTGTTGGATAAGAAAGATTAGTTCAAAACTAAGATCACACATAACTAATGTACAATAAGAGCTGGAAACTGTCCCTGAAATATCCAAAAAAGAAAACTGAACACTCACTGCATGGTAATGAGATCCCATCCACGAACACTGGTATCAACAGCAGCTGCTACAATGTTACAATTCTGGTGAGGATTCCAACTTGCTGCATTTATTTGAGGCTTCCCTTTCATGTCAGCAGAACCTGTTGCTACAATCTAAAGAAAAACAGTGACACATTTAAAAAATAAACTTGATCCCAAAATATACAGTAAAAATAATTAAACTCACATATATATATATATATCACACCTTCTAAACAAAGTGTTTCTATGAATGTATGATGTTGTACCTACTAAACAAACTGTTTCTATGACTGTATGATGTTGCACCTTCTAAACAAACTGTTTCTATGACTGTATGATGTTGTACCTACTAAACAAACTGTTTCTATGACTTTAATGTTGTACCTTCTAAACAAACTGTTTCTATAACTTTAATGTTGTACCTTCTAAACAAACTGTTTCTATGACAATGATGTTGTACCTTCTAAACAAACTGTTTCTATGACATTGATGTTGTACCTTCTAAACAAACTGTTTCTATGACATTGATGTTGTACCTTCTAAACAAACTGTTTCTATGACATTGATGTTGTACCTTGTAAACAAACTGTTTCTATGACATTGATGTTGTACCTTCTAAACAAACTGTTTCTATGATGTTGTACCTTGATGTTGTACCTTCTAAACAAACTGTTTCTATAACTTTTTCTAATGTTGTACCTTCTAAACAAACTGTTTCTATGACATTGATGTTGAACCTGTTTCTATGACTAAACAAACTGTTTCTATGACATTGATGTTGTACCTTCTAAACAAACTGTTTCTATGACATTGATGTTGTACCTTCTAAACAAACTGTTTCTATGACATTGATGTTGTACCTTCTAAACAAACTGTTTCTATGACATTGATGTTGTACCTTCTAAACAAACTGTTTCTACGACATTGATGTTGTACCTTCTAAACAAACTGTTTCTATGACATTGATGTTGTACCTTCTAAACAAACTGTTTCTATGACATTGATGTTGTACCTTCTAAACAAACTGTTTCCATGACTTTAATGTTGTACCTTCTAAACAAACTGTTTCTATGACAATGATGTTGTACCTTCTAAACAAACTGTTTCTATGACATTGATGTTGTACCTTCTAAACAAACTGTTTCTATGACATTGATGTTGTACCTTCTAAACAAACTGTTTCTATGACATTGATGTTGTGCCTTCTAAACAAACTGTTTCCATAATTTTAATGTTGTACCTTCTAAACAAACTGTTTCCATAATTTTAATGTTGTACCTTCTAAACAAACTGTTTCTATGACATTGATGTTGTACCTTCTAAACAAACTGTTTCTATAACTTTAATGTTGTACCTTCTAAACAAACTGTTTCTATAACTTTAATGTTGTACCTTCTAAACAAACTGTTTCTATGACAATGATGTTGTACCTTCTAAACAAACTGTTTCTATGACATTGATGTTGTACCTTCTAAACAAACTGTTTCTATGACATTGATGTTGTACCTTCTAAACAAACTGTTTCTATGACATTGATGTTGTACCTTCTAAACAAACTGTTTCTATGACTTTGATGTTGCACCTTCTAAACAAACTGTTTCTATGACTTTGATGTTGCACCTTCTAAACAAACTGTTTCTATGACATTGATGTTGTACCTTCTAAACAAACTGTTTCTATGGCTTTGATGTTGTACCTTCTAAACAAACTGTTTCTATGACATTGATGTTGTACCTTCTAAACAAACTGTTTCTATGACTGTATGATGTTGTACCTTCTAAACAAACTGTTTCATGACTTTGATGTTGTACCTTCTAAACAAACTGTTTCTATAACTTTAATGTTGTACCTTCTAAACAAACTGTTTCTATGACATTGATGTTGTACCTTCTAAACAAACTGTTTCTATGACTTTGATGTTGCACCTTCTAAACAAACTGTTTCTATGACTTTGATGTTGCACCTTCTAAACAAACTGTTTCTATGACTTTGATGTTGCACCTTCTAAACAAACTGTTTCTATGACTTTGATGTTGCACCTTCTAAACAAACTGTTTCTATGACATTGATGTTGTACCTTCTAAACAAACTGTTTCTATGACTTTGATGTTGCACCTTCTAAACAAACTGTTTCTATGACTTTGATGTTGCACCTTCTAAACAAACTGTTTCTATGACATTGATGTTGTACCTTCTAAACAAACTGTTTCTATAACTTTAATGTTGTACCTTCTAAACAAACTGTTTCTATGACATTGATGTTGTACCTTCTAAACAAACTGTTTCTATGACATTGATGTTGTACCTTCTAAACAAACTGTTTCTATGACATTGATGTTGTACCTTCTAAACAAACTGTTTCTATAACTTTAATGTTGTACCTTCTAAACAAACTGTTTCTATGACATTGATGTTGTACCTTCTAAACAAACTGTTTGTATGACATTGATGTTGTACCTTCTAAACAAACTGTTTCTATGACATTGATGTTGTGCCTTCTAAACAAACTGTTTCTATGACTTTGATGTTGCACCTTCTAAACAAACTGTTTCTATGACTTTGATGTTGTACCTTCTAAACAAACTGTTTCTATGACTTTGATGTTGTACCTTCTAAACAAACTGTTTCTATGACTTTGATGTTGCACCTTCTAAACAAACTGTTTCTATGACATTGATGTTGTACCTTCTAAACAAACTGTTTCTATGACTTTGATGTTGTACCTTCTAAACAAACTGTTTCTATGACTTTAATGTTGTACCTTCTAAACAAACTGTTTCTATGACTTTGATGTTGTACCTTCTAAACAAACTGTTTCTATGACTTTGATGTTGTACCTTCTAAACAAACTGTTTCTATAACTTTAATGTTGTACCTTCTAAACAAACTGTTTCTATGACATTGATGTTGTACCTTCTAAACAAACTGTTTCTATGACATTGATGTTGTACCTTCTAAACAAACTGTTTCTATGACTTTGATGTTGTACCTTCTAAACAAACTGTTTCTATGACTTTGATGTTGCACCTTCTAAACAAACTGTTTCTATGACTTTGATGTTGCACCTTCTAAACAAACTGTTTCTATGACATTGATGTTGTACCTTCTAAACAAACTGTTTCTATGACATTGATGTTGTACCTTCTAAACAAACTGTTTCTATGACATTGATGTTGTACCTTCTAAACAAACTGTTTCTATGACATTGATGTTGTACCTTCTAAACAAACTGTTTCTATGACAATTGATGTTGTACCTTCTAAACAAACTGTTTCTATGACATTGATGTTGTACCTTCTAAACAAACTGTTTCTATAACATTAATGTTGTACCTTCTAAACAAACTGTTTCTATGACATTGATGTTGTACCTTCTAAACAAACTGTTTCTATGTTGTACCTTCTAAACAAACTTAATGTTGTACCTTCTAAACAAACTGTTTCTATGACATTGATGTTGTACCTTCTAAACAAACTGTTTCTATGACATTGATGTTGTACCTTCTAAACAAACTGTTTCTATGACTTTAATGTTGTACCTTCTAAACAAACTGTTTCTATGACATTGATGTTGTACCTTCTAAACAAACTGTTTCTATGACATTGATGTTGTACCTTCTAAACAAACTGTTTCTATGACATTGATGTTGTACCTTCTAAACAAACTGTTTCTATGACATTGATGTTGTACCTTCTAAACAAACTGTTTCTATGACTTTGATGTTGTACCTTCTAAACAAACTGTTTCTATGACTTTGATGTTGTACCTTCTAAACAAACTGTTTCTATGACATTGATGTTGTACCTTCTAAACAAACTGTTTCTATGACTTTGATGTTGTACCTTCTAAACAAACTGTTTCTATGACATTGATGTTGTACCTTCTAAACAAACTGTTTCTATGACATTGATGTTGTACCTTCTAAACAAACTGTTTCTATGACTTTGATGTTGTACCTTCTAAACAAACTGTTTCTATGACATTGATGTTGTACCTTCTAAACAAACTGTTTCTATGACTTTGATGTTGTACCTTCTAAACAAACTGTTTCTATGACTTTGATGTTGTACCTTCTAAACAAACTGTTTCTATGACAATGATGTTGTACCTTCTAAACAAACTGTTTCTATGACATTGATGTTGTACCTTCTAAACAAACTGTTTCTATGACTTTGATGTTGTACCTTCTAAACAAACTGTTTCTATGACATTTGATGTTGTACCTTCTAAACAAACTGTTTCTATGACTTTGATGTTGCACCTTCTAAACAAACTGTTTCTATGACTTTGATGTTGCACCTTCTAAACAAACTGTTTCTATGACTTTGATGTTGTACCTTCTAAACAAACTGTTTCTATAACTTTAATGTTGTACCTTCTAAACAAACTGTTTCTATGACATTGATGTTGTACCTTCTAAACAAACTGTTTCTATGACATTTGATGTTGTACCTTCTAAACAAACTGTTTCTATGACATTGATGTTGTACCTTCTAAACAAACTGTTTCTATGACATTGATGTTGTACCTTCTAAACAAACTGTTTCTATGACATTGATGTTGTACCTTCTAAACAAACTGTTTCTATGACTTTGATGTTGTACCTTCTAAACAAACTGTTTCTATGACATTGATGTTGTACCTTCTAAACAAACTGTTTCTATGACATTGATGTTGTACCTTCTAAACAAACTGTTTCTATGACATTGATGTTGTACCTTCTAAACAAACTGTTTCTATGACTTTGATGTTGCACCTTCTAAACAAACTGTTTCTATGACTTTGATGTTGTACCTTCTAAACAAACTGTTTCTATGACTTTGATGTTGTACCTTCTAAACAAACTGTTTCTATGACTTTGATGTTGTACCTTCTAAACAAACTGTTTCTATGACTTTGATGTTGTACCTTCTAAACAAACTGTTTCTATGACTTTGATGTTGCACCTTCTAAACAAACTGTTTCTATGACTTTGATGTTGCACCTTCTAAACAAACTGTTTCTATGACTTTGATGTTGCACCTTCTAAACAAACTGTTTCTATGACTTTGATGTTGCACCTTCTAAACAAACTGTTTCTATGACTTTGATGTTGCACCTTCTAAACAAACTGTTTCTATGACATTGATGTTGTACCTTCTAAACAAACTGTTTCTATGACTTTGATGTTGCACCTTCTAAACAAACTGTTTCTATGACTTTGATGTTGTACCTTCTAAACAAACTGTTTCTATGACATTGATGTTGTACCTTCTAAACAAACTGTTTCTATAACTTTGATGTTGTACCTTCTAAACAAACTGTTTCTATGACATTGATGTTGTACCTTCTAAACAAACTGTTTCTATGACATTGATGTTGTACCTTCTAAACAAACTGTTTCTATGACATTGATGTTGTACCTTCTAAACAAACTGTTTCTATAACTTTAATGTTGTACCTTCTAAACAAACTGTTTCTATGACATTGATGTTGTACCTTCTAAACAAACTGTTTCTATGACTTTGATGTTGTACCTTCTAAACAAACTGTTTCTATGACATTGATGTTGTACCTTCTAAACAAACTGTTTCTATGACTTTGATGTTGCACCTTCTAAACAAACTGTTTCTATGACTTTGATGTTGTACCTTCTAAACAAACTGTTTCTATGACTTTGATGTTGTACCTTCTAAACAAACTGTTTCTATGACTTTAATGTTGTACCTTCTCTAAACAAACTGTTTCTATGACATTGATGTTGTACCTTCTAAACAAACTGTTTCTATGACTTTGATGTTGCACCTTCTAAACAAACTGTTTCTATGACTTTGATGTTGCACCTTCTAAACAAACTGTTTCTATGACTTTGATGTTGCACCTTCTAAACAAACTGTTTCTATGACTTTGATGTTGCACCTTCTAAACAAACTGTTTCTATGACTTTGATGTTGCACCTTCTAAACAAACTGTTTCTATGACATTGATGTTGTACCTTCTAAACAAACTGTTTCTATGACTTTGATGTTGCACCTTCTAAACAAACTGTTTCTATGACTTTGATGTTGCACCTTCTAAACAAACTGTTTCTATGACATTGATGTTGTACCTTCTAAACAAACTGTTTCTATAACTTTAATGTTGTACCTTCTAAACAAACTGTTTCTATGACTTTGATGTTGTACCTTCTAAACAAACTGTTTCTATGACATTGATGTTGTACCTTCTAAACAAACTGTTTCTATGACATTGATGTTGTACCTTCTAAACAAACTGTTTCTATAACTTTAATGTTGTACCTTCTAAACAAACTGTTTCTATGACATTGATGTTGTACCTTCTAAACAAACTGTTTCTATGACTTTGATGTTGTACCTTCTAAACAAACTGTTTCTATGACTTTGATGTTGTACCTTCTAAACAAACTGTTTCTATGACTTTGATGTTGCACCTTCTAAACAAACTGTTTCTATGACTTTGATGTTGTACCTTCTAAAACAAACTGTTTCTATGACTTTGATGTTGTACCTTCTAAACAAACTGTTTCTATGACTTTGATGTTGCACCTTCTAAACAAACTGTTTCTATGACTTTGATGTTGCACCTTCTAAACAAACTGTTTCTATGACTTTAATGTTGTACCTTCTAAACAAACTGTTTCTATGACTTTGATGTTGTACCTTCTAAACAAACTGTTTCTATGACTTTGATGTTGTACCTTCTAAACAAACTGTTTCTATGACATTGATGTTGTACCTTCTAAACAAACTGTTTCTATGACTGTATGATGTTGTACCTTCTAAACAAACTGTTTCTATAACTTTAATGTTGTACCTTCTAAACAAACTGTTTCTATGACATTGATGTTGTACCTTCTAAACAAACTGTTTCTATGACTTTGATGTTGTACCTTCTAAACAAACTGTTTCTATGACTTTGATGTTGCACCTTCTAAACAAACTGTTTCTATGACTTTGATGTTGCACCTTCTAAACAAACTGTTTCTATGACATTGATGTTGTACCTTCTAAACAAACTGTTTCTATGGCTTTGATGTTGCACCTTCTAAACAAACTGTTTCTATGACATTGATGTTGTACCTTCTAAACAAACTGTTTCTATGGCTTTGATGTTGTACCTTCTAAACAAACTGTTTCTATGTTTCCTATGTTTCTATGACTGTATGATGTTGTACCTTCTAAACAAACTGTTTCTATAACTAATGTTGTACCTTCTAAACAAACTGTTTCTATGACATTGATGTTGTACCTTCTAAACAAACTGTTTCTATGACTTTGATGTTGTACCTTCTAAACAAACTGTTTCTATGACTTTGATGTTGCACCTTCTAAACAAACTGTTTCTATGACATTGATGTTGTACCTTCTAAACAAACTGTTTCTATGACATTGATGTTGTACCTTCTAAACAAACTGTTTCTATGGCTTTGATGTTGTACCTTCTAAAAAATCTGTTTCTATGACCATGTTCTATCTAATCAACAACACCTTAGGTGCAAAAAAAATGTGTAGCCAAAAAAGGACTGAACATAAGATTAAACTAATAAAATCAAAATTGAGACACAAACTGCTTAAAAGTTGGTAATGAATAGTAATCATCCACCTCCATGATAATTTCAAAAACCTTGTGCTACACTCTGATAATGTAATTTGCTTGGCCTAACCAATACTTATATATCTGTACGTCCTTTCACCCTATACCTTTGCTGCTGTAAACCAGCTCTCTCCAACACAAATGACAAAAAAGGGCCATTTTTAAGTAGGATTAAGTTGTAGTAACACCTTTAGACTGATAGCTCATGTAACATTTTCCATATTGTTACACTCATAAAAGTGGTCAAATTTGAGCAGTTTTTGTTGAATAATTCAGTCCATATTACACATATTTAGACCAAACATGATACACATGTGTAGGTTTTAAAGATCTATCAGTGCACTAAATTTGAAAAAAAAATCTACACAAGTTGTTTTTCTACCAAAGAAAATTTCTATACAATCGATGCAAAAAAAAAAAGGGAGAGATGAAAAATTCAATCAAAATTAAAGATTTTAGATCTTGTGTATTTCTAACAGATTGTTTAGATTTTAGATCTTGTGTATTTCTAACAGATTGTTTAGATTTTAGATCTTGTGTATTTCTAACAGATTGTTTAGATTTTAGATCTTGTGTACTTCTAACAGATTGTGTAGATTAATATTACACAGCTTATTTTAGAAAGCTGACAATATCTATCAGTTAATTTACTTTAATCTCTGTTTCCTTGGTAGTAATATCACACAAAAGAACCCAAGTATCAACAATATTGATCAGTTGACTTACTTTAGCTTCTGTTCCATTAGCATTGATGTCCCATAGGAGAAGTTTATTATCCACAAGAGACACAAGCTGATTTCCTTCACAAGGGTGCCAAATAACACTGCAATTAGACATCATTGTGGTTCACATAAAACAGGTCAAGCAGGAATCTTCAGTTAAACTGACAAACTGGGGTACTTTGACTATGATAAAGCAGATAAATAAAATAAATATCCAGCTACCAAATGAAACTCATGAAATGTGATCAGGATATAGTGAAAATGTACATAAAATGTAATTAGAATTAAAACACATTCTTCCAGAATAAAACATGAAAATGATTCGATTGGGATTTGAAAATACAGAAATTTGTAAATTTTCCCTTTTTAACAATATAAAATCCATACATAGAAAATAAACTTTTAAATTACCATATGAACACTATAAAAAACAAAATGTTTCTCACTGAAAACTTATCAGTAAACCTGAAAACACCATGCATGAGTTAAAGGAAAAGCTTTCAGGTTTATTTAAAAGAAGCATGGCTAAGCATCTAGAGATTTTATGTAAATAAAATATTTATTTATGGATTTACCTTTTCACTTCTGACCCATGATGACTAGAATCAAGGGTGGTTAGCAGCGATGAGAGGAGAATAAGAAGAACTATCATCACTCACTACATGATCTTCTAATGTTGTAGGAATTTCCCAGAGGGCGCTGTCCATCTCACACTTACCTTGAGGAGCTGAATATAAATACATTTCTTCATAAATAAACTTTTTAACAGATGTATTTATGTATTTGCTCTAAATTTCTTTTCATTTTGAAACAAAGAATATTGTATAAGTTAGGGTAAACAACAAATTCAAGTTTATATTTTGGTCAAAGTGAAGTTACAGAGCAAAAGAGCTTGGGTAATTCGTTCAAAACAACTGAATATATTGTTCCAGGTTTATTGTTGACTGCACAAACAACACTAACAAACCTAGAAAAAGGATAACAATAAACCTGAATATCCAGCACCAATAAGTGACAGTTTTGACACTGAATCAACATTTTTACCAGAAATTTAAAATATATAAATCATAACAATAAACTTGGTAAGTTGCAACAAGAAGGTTAAGAGAATTGTACTAAGTAAAGAGAAATATATAAAAATATATGTATGTTGTTAAACATAAAGTTGCACAATGGGCTTTCTGTGCTTTGCCAACCATCAGTATAGAAGCTTTATGTTTAGCATTAAAAGACTCAGACATACTGGTATGTCATTTTATAAAAATTATGAGTTTACATTACAACAAATTCAGACACTTAATCCCAATAAGTGTGTGAAAAAATGATAAGAATTGATTGATTGATTTAGTGTTTTATGGCACAGAGCAGCTAGGCTATCTGCAACAAACCTCTGGTAAAAAAGTAAAAATAAAGTAAATGCAGTAAAATTCATAAAAAGAAATGAAGGTAAAACAAAACATCATTGAAAAACAGAAAAAGCATAAAACCAATGTTGACATCCAGTCTACAATGTTAAGAAACTACAGTAAGAGAAGTTGTAAAGGACTTTCTGTAGCATAATGGTAATGATCATAACCCACCAGGAAGACTAACAGGTAAGTACAAGAACCACCACCAGTCACCTGAAGTTGGTCTTTCCAGTCCTGGTTCTGGGTTATGTGCCATTATGGCCAGTATCAAAAGGTAAAGTAATAAAAGTGTTAAAAGACATGCAGCAAAATTGTAATAATACCTCGCCAGGACAACTAACGGGTAGTTCAAACAGCAGTGTTAGTCACCTGA
This sequence comes from Tachypleus tridentatus, assembly GCF_004210375.1. Classification (NCBI taxonomy): domain Eukaryota; kingdom Metazoa; phylum Arthropoda; class Merostomata; order Xiphosura; family Limulidae; genus Tachypleus; species Tachypleus tridentatus. The sequence continues at coordinate 97,472,440 of NC_134834.1, forward strand.
AGTTGGCCTTTCCAGTCCTAGTGTCGAGTTATTTAATGTTATGGCCATTTTCCAATTTCAAATTGAACTAGAGAGATTGTGACTCTTAAAAGGGAACCACAATTAAAAAGGTGTAATGGCCATTAAACAACTAAAATCTTTACCAAGGTGGACAGTGTCACCAATAACACTGTCTGATGTTATGGACAAACCTTGGGACAGAACATGTTTAAAATGGTTCTGTCGTTGAGAGTCGTAACGATGGCAAGAAAGTAAAATGTGGCTTATAGTGATCTGACTGTTTCACATACTACACATTGGTACATCAGTTCCAGATAAAAGAAAACAATGAGTTAAAAAACTGTGACCAATGCGTAGTCTAGTTAGAACAACTTCCTCCTTCCGAAACTTACGGAAGCTAGATGGCAAAAGTCCAACATAAGGTTTTATTTGTAAAAGCTTGTTGTCGCATTCCTCACTCAAAGTCGACTGCCAGCTGGCATGGAGCCGAGCCTCGAATACAGGACCATAGTCCATGTATGGAATAAACACAGTAGTGATAGTGCCAGAGCAGATAGATTTAGCTGCCATGTCTGCAAGCTCATTCCCGCGAATACCAACGTGGCCTGGTATCCAGAAAAACTGGATAGAAGTAGATGTTAATGAGAAATGGGCCAGTCAGTTTTGAATATCAGCGAGAACAGGGTGTGAACCAACGTGAAGCGATTCCAAGGCCAGTATAGAACTAAACGAATCAGTATAAATAGTGCAGTCGGAGTACTTCTCAGCTTCAATATGATCCAGGGCAAGAGATATGGTGTACAGTTCAGCAGTGAACACAGAAGCTGTAGAGGGGATTCTGCGAGCAACCACCAAACCACAACAAACCATGGCAGAGTCATCTGATTTGGAACAATCCGTATAAATTGGAATAAAAAGATTGTTCGAAAGATGTTCAGTAAATAAAAGACGATACTTCCAATAGAGAGTATCTGCCTTTCTCAGATGACTTAAAGAAAGTCACATTTGGGGACTGTAATACGCCATGGTGGGATGGGCTGACCAGTGGATTCTGCAATGTTATCCAAGGACAGACCCAATTCATCTAATTGCCTGCACGCAAAAGCCAAAAGGAGCAATAGCAGATTATCTGTTCTGAAAACGTATGGCCCACTGAAGAAGGAAAACACATCTCCAGGTGGTATGCTTTGGTAAGGAACGAAGTTTCGAAGAAAATTGTGAAGACAGTTGCAAACGGCAAAGGTGCAGAAAAAATTCATGAGTTTCTACGTATAGGCTCTGAACTGGGAAGGTGCAGAAAGCTCCAATACAGAGCCGAAGTCTTTGATGATAAATGGGGTCCAGCATCATTAAGGCCAAGGGTCTGGCAGAGCTATAAACCAGTAATCCATAGTCGAGTTTCGATCGAATAAAAGTACGATATATCTTTAACACAGGACATCGATCCACCCCCCCAACTGGTGGTAGAGAAGACACGGAGGATGTTCAGTGCTCTTGTGCATTTGACCCATAGCTGCTTTAAGTGTGGTATAAAGGTCAACTTACGGTCAAAGATAAGCCCAAGAACCTGTTCTCAGGGACCACAGGCAGCAAAACTTCACCGATACGAAGTTCAAGATCAGGGTGAATATCCCGTTGGCAGCTGTATGCTGTGGTCCACTTCAGTACACGATCAAGGGCAGTTTGTAGTTGCTGTTCAATGTATCCCATGTTCGACTACTAACACGAGATGTGAAAGTCGTCAACATAGAGCCCGCTTGCAACAATAAGAGGGAGTTGTTCAGTGATGTCATTAATCTTTACACTGAAAAGTGTGACACTCAAAACAAAGCCCTGAGGGACTCCAAGTTCCTGTAGAAAAGAATGGGAACGTGTTGAACCCACAGGGACTTGGAATCTCCTGTCCATTAAAAATTTTTTAATAAAACTTGGCAAATGGCCACATAACCCATACATATGGAGGTCTCAAAAATGCCATACCTCCATGTTGTGTCATAAGCCTTCTCAATGTCAAAGAATATTGATACAAGATGTTGTTGTTTGAGAAAGGCTTCTCTGATTGACATTTCAAGTCATATTAGGTGGTCCATGGTAGAGTACTGTCGTCGGAACCCACACTGGGTGGGCAAGAGGAGGTTGTTTCATTCGAAGAACCAAGCAAGTCGAGCATTAACCATCCTCTCTAAGGTCTTACAGAGACAGCTCGTCAAAGCAATTGGATGGTAGTTTGAAGGAATCTTGGGATCCTTCCCAAGCTCAGAGAAAGGTACGATAACAGCCTAACACCAGGCATTAGGAAAAACATTTTCCTGCCAGATCTGGTTAAAAACACAATTACAAAAGTATCAAGAGAAGCAGGAGAGAAATAGCGCAGCATGTCATAGTGTACATCATCAGGTCCAATAGATGTATTGCCAGACCGATGAAGGGCCATTTTCAGTTCCACCATTGTAAAGGGACGATTATAGTCAAAGAGACAGTCAGTTCAAAAGAAAAGAGGTAAAAGCTCTGCCCAAGTCTTGATGGCCAAGAAGGTGGAGGAACAAGCAGAAGTGCTAGATACCTGGCAAAAGCTTACACCTAGAGTATCGGCAATGCTCCGGACATCAGCTACTTCTTGGCCATCAGAGAGTAAGATCAAGAGGGGGACAGAATTGTAGTGCCCACCGACCTTGGAACCGGTGGTAGAAGATATGCCAGTTGTAACTTAATCCAAGATTCATTCTGGCTTTGACGTCTTACCAACCTAGCATGTGCACAGGCCTGCTGGATAGCGATGTAGTTTGAAAGTGTGGGATATCTGTGGAAAGTATCCCAGGCCCGTTTTTGACCCTTTCATGCCATGTGGCAGGCAGAATCCCACCATGGACGAGGATATAGTGGAAAACGTGTTGAGGTTTTAGGAATACATTGAGCAGCTGCTTCTATAATACAGTCAGTTACTGCTGTCACACAGTCGTCTATTGATGGCTGACAAACGATGGCAGGATCAAGTTCTACAAGTATTTTAAGTGAAAGTGGACTAGTCTGCCTGATCCAGCTTCCACTGGGGCACACGGGTAGAGTGGCATCGACCACAGCCAGTCTCTCTTAAAAGTATAGGAAAATGATCACTGCCTCATGGATTATTGTCAACCCTCCATGACAAATGGGAGAATAATGAAGAGGAGCAAACCGAGAGGTCAATAGTGAAAAAGGACTGACCAGGTGCATGAAAATAACTGGAAGAACCAGTATTGAAAACAGAAAGGTTGTGATCAGAGAGCATATGCTCTACAGAGCAACCCCTCCTATCAATAACAGCACTTCCCCAAAGGGGATGATGTCCATTAAAGTCCCCCAGGATTAGAAAGGGAGATGGCAACTGTTCAACGAGAGCATCAAGGTCTGGTTGACCATATGTCTCTCCAGGTGACATGTAGAGAGAACAAACAGTGATGGTATGACCCAAGGAAACACGCATGGCTACCTACAGCCTCCAAGGGTGTGTTGAGTGACAAAGACAGGGTGGGCACATGCTGATCAACCAATAGTGCCACCCCTTCATATACTCGTCCATCACACAGCCTGTCATTTCTGTACAGAGAAAACTGAGAAAACATGACTGTATTGGCAGGTTTTAGAAATGTTTCTTGTAAGGAAAGACATGCAGGATGGTAGTAAGCAATCAGTGTTTTGATATCATCCAGAATAGAACATAAACCTCAACAGTTCCATTGTATCAAGGTGGTCATTTTTAATGATGTGTAAGCCAATTGGCTGGAGAGCCCTTCTGTTTATGACCTCTTTTTTCCTTACTGTCCTTATTTGGGGGAAGTCTATCAACCTCCATGGATCCTGCCCTGGGTCGATTGGGCAGGTCTTCATTGTTGGAAGGGGATTGCAGTGACTGAGGACGTGAATGAATGATTGTTTTGCAACTTGGAGTGTAAGAAAAAGATGTATCTGAAGAAATGCCTGTACCTGGAACCAAAGGATATGGATCATGGGGTTTGTTGAAATGTATGGGAGGAACAGAGATGGGTGTAGAAGTTGAATCATCAACTTTTTTGACCATGGAGGTCAAAAGGCTTTTCATTTGTTTTGAGAATGACTCTCTTGGAGGCACAGAGAGATCTGTCTGCACTCCCACTGTAGTGGTGGAACGAAGTGCTGCAGCATATGTCCGAGATGAAGTGGTGGACAGCAATTTCTGAGCCTCAAAATAACTAATGTTATGAATCATTTTCAAATGCTGCACCTCTTTTTCCTCCAACCCTTCAGGGCAAGAACAAAAGTAGGAAGGATGAGAACCAATGCAGTTGACAGAATGTGGGTCTGTTTCACACTCATAGGTATTGTGGTCCTTGCCACCACAACGAGCTCATGTCAGGGAACCACGACGTGACGTCTTTGAGTGGCCGAACCTATGACATTGGTAACATTGGAAAGGATTTGGAATGTACGGCCATACCTTGCAATTTAGATAACCTGCCTTCATGGTGGCAGGTGCACGTGGTGATGTAAATGTCAAAATGAGGATATTTGTCAACAGTGTAACTCCATCTTTGCGAGTGGAGATGCTCCTCACTGCAGAAACTCCTTGAGTGGAAAAACTAACAAGAATCTCTGACTTGGGGACGTTCTTCAAATCCCTCTCAACAAGAGGAGTTCACTGTGTTGGGATGTGGATGTTTCAACCAATATGCCTCCAGAACGAAGCTTCTTTACTAACTTTGGAGAGCCAGCAAGTCCCTCCAGTCCCTTCTGAATGAAAAAGGGGGACATTTGCCATAACGGTTTTTCTGAAAGAGAATGTAGGATGAGAAAATGAGGTACAACTGGTGGTACAGATGTTGAAGATTGCTGATCAGAATCTTCAAGATGTGGTCGTTTACTTATTGGTTGTTTTTCACTATTTTATTTTATTTTTCCGTAGGAGTATCCATAACAAAAGGAATATTTCAGTGTCCACTGATCCCACCCACCATGAAGCCCTACAAGGGGATGCACTGCATTGTCATGCAAGGACATTGCTGCAACACCATGGTTTCGTGAGCACTGTAAGCAAACACCAGCATCAGATACAATATCCACAACACCTGTTGAGAACTTCCAACACTAGTACTTGGTTGACTCTAGCCCAAGTGGACCAGCCGACTGACCTAAGGGGCCCACCCAAAAGCCGCCCATCTACACAGATTCAAGGCCAAAGTGGTATGTTAGGGTTGAACTCCTCAACCACCAGGATCCTCTTCTCCCCTTCACGGGTTGCCACGCACAGCAAACACGTGGGTGGATGTTTAGATCCCAGAGGAGGTAACCAGAAAGAACAGAACCTTCCCTGGGAGGTCCCCTCACCATGTACAGGAATCAACACTGAGGGGAAATGATAAGAATAAGCAGGAATTCAGGGTAACAGTAAATCAGGCAGAGCAAGGCTTAATGTTTAGCATGTCATAACAAAGACCAAACAATATGTGGATATGTCACATTCCAGAATTTGGAGTTATGGGTGCATTATAAAATTGACCTTAAATTCACAATATTCTATTAGACTATCTTTCCAGCTGGTACTGGATGGTGTTTATTAACTGCCATCCCTCTCCTATTATTTTGAAATTATGTATGGCTAGAACAACTAGACTTCACATAGCTCTGCACAAAATATCCCCCCAAACAGTAAAGAATCTCATTTTTGTAACACTCTTAAATCACTCTCAAACAATATTATGTACATAGGCCAATGCTTACATATTTTGTTGAAGCAAGTTGCAAACAAATTTGGATTTTTATGTGAGGCAGAGATATGCCACACTTCTCCTGCTGTGTGCAAAAACACATTCTTGGTGACTGTATGGTTCTCTTCATCGTACGTCAAATGATGAACCTACACAAGATAAATTACATTGTAACAAGACCTTATATATTCTTAGTGACTCTATTGTTCTCTTAATTGTACATCAGATGATGAATCTACACAAGATAAATTACATTGTAAAAAGACCTTATACATTCTTAGTGACTCTATTGTTCTCTTCATTGTACATCAGATGATGAATCTACACAAGATAAATTACATTGTAAAAAGACCTTATACATTCTTAGTGACTCTATTGTTCTCTTCATTGTACATCAGATGATGAATCTACACAAGATAAATTACATTGTAACAAGACCTTATACATTCTTGTTCTTATTCATTACCTTATACACAGTAAGTTTATTTTTATTAAAACCCATAACCATAAGTTTAAAGTACATGAGTAAGTTTCTTTTTTTATTACAACCCATAGCCATTAGTTTAAAGTAATTACAGAGTAAATTTCTTTTTATTACAACTCATAACCATAAGTTTAAAGTACAGAGTAAATTTATTTTTATTACAACCCATAACCATAAGTTTAAAGTACATAGTAAATTTATTTTTATTACAACCCATAACCATAAGTTTAAAGTACATAGTAAGTTTATTTTTATTACAACTCATAACCGTGAGTTTAAAGTATAGAGTAAGTTTATTTTTATTAAAACCCATAACCATAAGTTTAAAGTACATAGTAAGTTTATTTTTATTACAACTCATAACCATAAGTTTAAAGTACACAGTAAGTTTATTTTTATTACAACTCATAACCTTAAGTTTAAAGTATAGAGTAAGTTTATTTTTATTACAACTCATAACCATAAGTTTAAAGTACATAGTAAGTTATTTTTATTACAACCCATAACCATAAGTTTAAAGTATCATAGTAAGTTTATTTTATTACAACTCATAACCATAAGTTTAAAGTACATAGTAAGTTTATTTTTATTACAACTCATAACCATAAGTTTAAAGTTACATAGTAAGTTTATTTTATTACAACTCATAATCATAAGTTTAAAGTACATAGTAAGTTTATTTTTATTACAACTCATAACCATAAGTTTAAAGAATAGAGTAAGTTTATTTTTATTACAACTCATAATCATAAGTTTAAAGTATAGAGTAAGTTTATTTTTATTACAACTCATAATCATAAGTTTAAAGTACATAGTAAGTTTCTTTTTATTACAACTCATAACCATAAGTTTAAAGTACAGAGTAAATTTATTTTTATTACAACCCATAACCATAAGTTTAAAGTACATAGTAAATTTATTTTTATTACAACCCATAACCATAAGTTTAAAGTACATAGTAAGTTTATTTTTATTACAACTCATAACAGTGAGTTTAAAGTATAGAGTAAGTTTATTTTTATTAAAACCCATAACCATAAGTTTAAAGTACATAGTAAGTTTATTTTTATTACAACTCATAACCATAAGTTTAAAGTACACAGTAAGTTTATTTTTATTACAACTCATAACCATAAGTTTAAAGTATAGAGTAAGTTTATTTTTATTACAACTCATAACCATAAGTTTAAAGTACATAGTAAGTTATTTTTATTACAACCCATAACCATAAGTTTAAAGTACATAGTAAGTTTATTTTTTATTACAACCTCATAACCATAAGTTTAAAGTTACATAGTAAGTTTATTTTATTACAACTCATAACCATTAGTTTAAAGTACATAGTAAGTTTATTTTTATTACAACTCATAATCATAAGTTTAAAGTACATAGTAAGTTTATTTTTATTACAACTCATAACCATAAGTTTAAAGAATAGAGTAAGTTTATTTTTATTACAACTCATAATCATAAGTTTAAAGTATAGAGTAAGTTTATTTTTATTACAACTCATAATCATAAGTTTAAAGTACATAGTAAGTTTATTTTTATTACAACTCATAACCATTAGTTTAAAGTATAGAGTAAGTTTATTTTTATTACAACTCATAACCATAAGTTTAAAGTACATAGTAAGTTTATTTTTATTACAACTCATAACCATATGTTTAAAGTACATAGTAAGTTTATTTTTATTACAACTCATAATCATAAGTTTAAAGTACATAGTAAGTTTATTTTTATTACAACTCATAATCATAAGTTTAAAGTACATAATAAGTTTATTTTTATTACAACTCATAACCATAAGTTTAAAGTACATAGTAAGTTTCTTCTTCTAGCAACAAAACCACTTCCTACATAATATTTCACCAAGCAGTGTGTTGCTTTTATGCACACTGACTTCTGGAGGTAAAAGAGAAACACAATAACATGGTATTCTAAACAGTCTTTATACATATATATATATATATAAGCACTTTGGAAGAATCATAGCTCTATAAGATTGCTAACATAGCAGGCCATATCATCAGCTGTATCCAGCATTAGTTTGTGGAAAGCAGCATTCATAATGCAAACTACGTAAAGACATAGAATCCAAAATATTATTAGACATAGAAATTCTTTTGCAAGGGCGCTGCCATCTATTCCAATGGAAATGTACCTGAGATTGTTAATTATTGTCCCATGATGGCTCTCCATCCTATTACAAACCAGCTGCACACTTTCAAAATGTGACTACTTCACTTTTATGGCATGTGGTACTGTGGAGCACATGTAACTTGAGCACTGCAAAGGAAAGTTAATTAATATTTCGAGCTCCATCATCTCTTACCTTTGTTTTATTTGTACCATGAAAATAAAGGTTTTCCTGTGTAAACACTTCAAACTGGCTGAGAAAACCACCAGGGGAACATTCTGATATTTTGATTGGTTATACACACAACACAAAGTAGAGTAGGTTTATGTACACAAGTATTTTGAAAAATAGAAGTGGCCACTTTGGTTGATTCATTAAATATAATAATATTTCATAGAATAAAAAAAAGACAGGAGATTCTTATTTTACATTCTAGATTATCAATATCAGTAATTCGAGTTTTCAATTTGTAATAAACAACAATGTATTTCAATATCACCTAATTTGAACCAAAGATGCATTCAACATACCACATGACACACAAATCAATATTTAAGATTTTTTTTAAATTGAGAAGTCAGCTAATGCAAATTACTAAAATTTGAATTATAATCTATAAATTGATACCAAACTTATTTACATGCATTCATAAAATAGAAGTTTTATACAATTTTGAACATAAGTCTACCAACATGATTGCTTTTCCTATGGTTAAGGGATCACAGGAAAAGTTTAACTTTTAAGTAGCTATACTTTTGTTGCTTGTTAAACCTCAAAATGTCATAAGTCTGGTCAATCTCTCAGATGCTGCAAACATGACATACATTTTTTGATACCTGCTATGCAAACAAGATACTATAGATGGTGAACCTAGGCTGAACTCACTTCTCCATGTAATACATACCAATAGCAAAATAAATACACCACTGTATAATACATTCATATCTCAACCAAAACAATAACAAAACCTCAGTGATAAAAATAACACTATGAAGAGCTGTACAAAAATACTTTTGACTTTACCCACCTGATTGTCAAATTTCAATGACTGAGTGCCCTAAAAAAAACTCACGGTTTCTAGCTCTGCTTTCTGTGCTGTTAGTGCTCATGACTGAAAAACAACAACAATAATACTTAATAAGCAAAAGACATGAGAAGGGATTCTCTTTTAAAAAATATAGTGTACAGTCTACACAGATATTTACACTATATCAAATGATCTACACTGATATTTACACAAAACATGTGGTACACACTGATATTTACACTATAGCACATGGTCTACACTGATATTTACACTATATATCCTGGTATACACAGATATTTACACTACAACAGATATTTAGTCTACACAGATATTTACACTATAACAAGTGGTCTACAACAAATATCTACACTATAAGAAATGGTCTACACAGATATTTATCACGCACTATACATAGTCTACACAGATATTTTACACTATATATCAAGTCATCTAAACAGATATTTACACCATAACAAGTAGTCTAAACAGATATTTACACTATAACAAATGGTAAAACACAGACATTTACACTATGACATGTATCTACATAGATATTTACACTCATAACAAGTGGTCTAAACAGATATTTACAATAAAAGCTCATGGTATACACTGATATTTACACTATAACATGTGGTCTACACAGATATTTACACTATAAACACGTGGGCTACACTGATATTTACTAACTATAACATGGTCTGGCTACAGCATATTTTACACTTCTATGTAACATGTGGGCTAAGACTGATCTATACACATAATTCATAACATGTGGTCTACCACAGATATTTACACCATGCAACATGTGATCTACACAGATATTTACACTATAACAAGTGGTCTAAACATATTTCACACGCAAAAAACATGTGTGTAATACACCACTATTTACACTTTAATATGGTGCAATGGCATACTACCAGACAATTACACTGGTAAACGCGGGTTAACATAGATAGCTTCAATACTGTATCGCGTGGACTTGAGACTACAGATGATATGGAAGCCACACACTATGGTAGACTACACACCATACTAACATAATTAGAAAGCTCTACTATCACCACACACCCTATGCTGGTAAACTACACACTATACTAACACTGAAAAGCTCTACAATACCATCAATTCTGCTGGTAGACCACGACTATAGTAACACCGAAAAGCCTCTACTATCACCACACCTCTATGGTAGAATTTCACCCACTATAAAGCTATACACACACTGAAAAGCTCTTACCATCTCTACACCACCCATGGTAGACTCACACACTATACTAAATAACTGAAAAGCTCTACCATCACCAGCCACACTCATGGTAGACTTCAAGCACACCATAACAATGATCACGAAAAGCTCTACTATCACCAGACACTCACTATACTAACACTGAAAAGCTCTACTAATACCAACACACTATACTAACACCGAAAAGCTCTACTATCACCAACACACTATATTAACACTGAAAAGCTTGTACTATCAACACTTTCACACACTATATTACTAACACTGAAAAGCTCTACTATCACCTAGACAATCTATACTAACACTGAAAAAGCCTCTACTATCACCACACACTCCATACTAACACTGAAAAGCTTCTAATCACTACCACACACTATACTAACACTGAAAAAGCTTCCACCATCACCACACACTATACTAACACTGAAAAGCTCTACTACCACTACACACTATACTAACACTGAAAAGCTCTAGTCACTATACAAACATATACTACACACTGAAAATCTCCTTACTATCACCACACCTACTAACATGGTAGATCTACACACTATAATTGTAACACTGAAAAGCTCTCACTATCACCACACACACCTACTGGTAGACTAGACTACACACTATACTAACACTGAAAAGCTCTTACTATCACCACAATCAAAGGCTCTACTCACACACACTATACTAACACTGAAAAGCTCTACCTATCACCTCACACACTATACTAACACTGGAAAAGCTCTACTATCACCACACACTATACTAACACTGAAAAGCTCACTATCACTCAAGCTACACTCATACTAATATCGGAAAAGCTCTACTATCAAATTCAGCACACCATGTACTAACACTGAAAAGCTCTACCATCACCACAATACACCATACTCTAACACTGAAAAAGCCTCCTGCACTATCACTACAAATAATTCATGTACTAAATACTGAAAAGCTCTTTACTAAACAGCTGGCACCTACCAAGTACTAACACTACGACACACTGAGCTCTACCATCACTGGCTAACACCATACCTAACACTGAAAAGCTTTCCCACACTATCACCACACTACTATACTTAACACTGAAAAAGCTCTACCATCACCACACACTATACTCACACTGAAAAGCTCTACCATCACTACACACTATACTTCACACTGAAAAGCTCTACCTATCACCACACACTATAACTACAACATTGAAAAGTACTCATCACCTTCACTACTCCAGTACACACTGATAAGCTCTAATCTCACTTGAAAAGCTCTACATACAACACTCAATAGCTCCACCATCACCACACTCTATGGTAGACTTACACTATACTAACAACTGAAAAGCTCTCTACTATCACCAACTATACTATAGTAAACACTGAAAAGCTCTACTATCATCACCACACACATATACTCAAACACTGAAAAGCTCTACTATCACC
>NC_134834.1:97484998-97519698 GCF_004210375.1 Tachypleus tridentatus
ACAGTACCGACATGAGTGAATATATATACAGTTTTTTCTCTACAGTACCGACGTGAGTGTAAACATATACAGTTTTCTACAGTACCGACATGAGTGAACATATATATCTTTTTCTGTAGTACCGACATGGTGAATATGTATACAGTTTTCTCTACAGTACCGACATGAGTGAATATGTATACAGTTTTTCTACAGAGACATGAGTGAATACATATACAGTTTTTCTACAGTACCGACATGAGTGAATATATATACAGTTTTCTACAGTACCGACATGAGTGAATATATATACAGTTTTTTCTACAGTACCGACATGAGTGAATATATATACAGTTTTTTCTACAGTACCGACATGAGTGAATATATATACAGTTTTTTCTACAGTACCGACATGAGTGAATATGTATACAGTTTTTTCTACAGTACCGACGTGAGTGAACCGTATACATGAGTGAATACATATACAGTTTTTCTACAGTACCGACATGAGTGAATATATATACAGTTTTTTCTACAGTACCGACATGAGTGAATATATATACAGTTTTCTCTACAGTACCGACATGAGTGAATATATATACAGTTTTTTCTACAGTACCGACATGAGTGAATACGTATACAGTTTTCTCTACAGTACCGACGTGAGTGTATACATATATATCTTTCTCTGTAGTACCGACATGAGTGAATATGTATACAGTTTTCTCTACAGTACCGACGTGAGTGTAAACATATACAGTTTTTCTACAGTACCGACATGAGTGAATATATATACAGTTTTTTCTACAGTACCGACATGAGTGAATATATATACAGTTTTTTCTACAGTACCGACATGAGTGAATATGTATACAGTTTTTTCTACAGTACCGACGTGAGTGTAATACAGTTTTTCTACATACAGAGTGAATTTACAGTTTTTCTACAGTACCGACATGAGTGAATATGTATACAGTTTTTCTACAGTACTGACATGAGTGAATATGTATATAGTTTTTCTACAGTACCGACATGAGTGAATATATATACAGTTTTTTCTACAGTACCGACATGAGTGAATATGAATACAGTTTTTCCTACAGCACCGACGTGAGTGTAAACATATACAGTTTTCTCTACAGTACCGACATGAGTGAATACGTATACAGTTTTCTCTACAGTACCGACGTGAGTGTAAACATATACAGTTTTTTCTACAGTACCGACATGAGTGAATACGTATACAGTTTTTTCTACAGTACCGACGTGAGTGTAAACATATACAGTTTTCTCTACAGTACCGACATGAGTGAATACGTATACAGTTTTTTCTACAGTACCGACATGAGTGAATATGTATACAGTTTTTTCTACAGTACCGACGTGAGTGAATACGTATACAGTTTTCTCTACAGTACCGACATGAGTGAATATGTATACAGTTTTTTCTACAGTACCGACATGAGTGAATACGTATACAGTTTTTTCTACAGTACCGACATGATTGAATATGTATACAGTTTTTTCTACAGTACCGACATGAGTGAATATATATACAGTTTTTTCTACAGTACCGACATGAGTGAATATGTATACAGTTTTTCCTACAGTACCGACGTGAGTGTAAACATATACAGTTTTTTCTACAGTACCGACATGAGTGAATATATATACAGTTTTTTCTACAGTACCGACATGAGTGAATATGTATACAGTTTTTTCTACAGTACCGACATGAGTTAATATATATACAGTTTTTTCTACAGTACCGACATGAGTGAATACGTATACAGTACCGACATGAGTGAATTTTTCTACAGTACCGACATGAGTGAATATGTATACAGTTTTTTCTACAGTACCGACGTGAGTGTAAACATATACAGTTTTCTCTACAGTACCGACATGAGTGAATATGTATACAGTTTTTCTCTACAGTACAGTTTTCTCTGAGTACCGACATGAGTGAATATATATACAGAGTACCGACATGAGTGTATGTATATAGTTTTTCTACAGTACCGACATGAGTGAATATATATACAGTTTTTTTCTACAGTACCGACATGAGTGAATATGTATACAGTTTTTCTACAGTACCGACATGACAGTTTTCCTACAGCACCGACGTGAGTGAATATGTATACAGTTTTCTCTACAGTACCGACGTGAGTGTAAACATATACAGTTTTTCTACAGTACCGACATGAGTGAATACGTATACAGTTTTTTCTACAGTACCGACGTGAGTGTAAACATATACAGTTTTCTCTACAGTACCGACATGAGTGAATACGTATACAGTTTTCTCTACAGTACCGACATGAGTGAATATGTATACAGTTTTTCTACAGTACCGACGTGAGTGAATATGTATACAGTTTTCTCTACAGTACCGACATGAGTGAATATGTATACAGTTTTTCTACAGTACCGACATGAGTGAATATGTATACAGACAGTACCGATGAGTGAATATGTATACAGTTTTTCTACAGTACCGACATGAGTGAATATATATACAGTTTTTTCTACAGTACCGACATGAGTGAAATATACAGTTTTTCTCTATACAGTGAATTTTACAGTTTTTCTACAGTACCGACATGAGTGAATATCATATACAGTTTTTTCTACAGTACCGACATGAGTGAATATATATACAGTTTTTCTACAGTACCGACATGAGTGAATACATATACAGTTTTCTCTACAGTACCGACATGAGTGAATATGTATACAGTTTTTTCTACAGTACCGACATGAGTGAATATATATACAGTTTTCTCTACAGTACCGACATGAGTGAATATGTATACAGTTTTTCTACAGTACCGACATGAGTGAATATGTATACAGTTTTTCTACAGTACCGACATGAGTGAATATGTATACAGTTTTTTCTACAGTACCGACATGAGTGAATATGTATACAGTTTTTCTCTACAGTACCAGACGACATGAGTGAATATATATACAGTTTTTTCTACAGTACCGACATGAGTGAATACGTATACAGTTTTTTCTACAGTACCGACATGAGTGAATATGTATACAGTTTTTCTACAGTACCGACATGAGTGAATATATATACAGTTTTTTCTACAGTACCGACATGAGTGAATATGTATACAGTTTTTTCTACAGTACCGACATGAGTGAATATATATACAGTTTTTTCTACAGTACCGACATGAGTGAATACGTATACAGTTTTTCTACAGTACCGACATGAGTGAATATGTATACAGTTTTTTCTACAGTACCGACGTGAGTGAATACGTATACAGTTTTCTCTACAGTACCGACATGAGTGAATATATATACAGTTTTTCTACAGTACCGACATGAGTGAATATGTATACAGTTTTTCTACAGTACCGACATGAGTGAATATATATACAGTTTTTTCTACAGTACCGACATGAGTGAATATGTATACAGTTTTTCTACAGTACCGACATGAGTGAATATGTATACAGTTTTCTCTACAGTACCGACATGAGTGACAGTACCGACATATATAGTATACAGTTTTCTACAGTACCGACATGAGTGAATATGTATACAGTTTTTTCTACAGTACCGACATGAGTGAATACGTATACAGTTTTTTCTACAGTACCGACATGAGTGAATATGTATACAGTTTTTTCTACAGTACCGACGTGAGTGTAAACATATACAGTTTTTTCTACAGTACCGACATGAGTGAATATGTATACAGTTTTTCTACAGTACCGACATGAGTGAATATGTATACAGTTTTTCTACAGTACCGACGATGAGTGAATAGTATACAGTTTTTCTACAGTACCGACATGAGTGAATATGTATATAGTTTTTCTACAGTACTGACATGAGTGAATATGTATACAGTTTTTTCTACAGTACCGACATGAGTGAATATGTATACAGTTTTCTCTACAGTACCGACATGAGTGAATATGTATACAGTTTTTCTACAGTACTGACATGAGTGAATATGTATATAGTTTTTCTACAGTACCGACATGAGTGAATATATATACAGTTTTTTCTACAGTACCGACATGAGTGAATATATATACAGTTTTTTCTACAGTACCGACATGAGTGAATACGTATACAGTTTTCTCTACAGTACCGACGTGAGTGTAAACATATACAGTTTTTTCTACAGTACCGACATGAGTGAATACGTATACAGTTTTTTCTACAGTACCGACGTGAGTGTAAACATATACAGTTTTCTCTACAGTACCGACATGAGTGAATATATATACAGTTTTTTCTACAGTACCGACATGAGTGAATACGTATACAGTTTTTTCTACAGTACCGACATGAGTGAATATGTATACAGTTTTTTCTACAGTACCGACATGAGTGAATACGTATACAGTTTTTTCTACAGTACCGACATGAGTGAATATGTATACAGTTTTTCTACAGTACCGACATGAGTGAATATGTATACAGTTTTTCTACAGTACCGACATGAGTGAATATATATACAGTTTTTTCTACAGTACCGACATGAGTGAATATGTATACAGTTTTTTCTACAGTACCGACGTGAGTGTAAACATATACAGTTTTCTCTACAGTACCGACATGAGTGAATATGTATACAGTTTTTCTACAGTACTGACATGAGTGAATATGTATACAGTTTTTCTACAGTACCGACATGAGTGAATATCTATATACAGTGTTTTCTACAGTACCGACATGAGTGAATATATATACAGTTTTTCTACAGTACCGACATGAGTGAATACATATACAGTTTTCTCTACAGTACCGACATGAGTGAATACCGATATACAGTTTTTCTACAGTACCGACATGAGTGAATATGTATACAGTTTTTCTACAGTACCGACATGAGTGATATACAGTTTTCTACAGTACCGACATGAGTGAATATATATACAGTTTTTCTACAGTACCGACATGAGTGTATATATACAGTTTTTTCAGTACCGACATGACATATATACAGTTTTCTCTACAGTACCGACATGAGTGAATATGTATACAGTTTTTCTACAGTACTGACATGAGTGAATATGTATATAGTTTTTCTACAGTACCGACATGAGTGAATATATATACAGTTTTCTCTACAGTACCGACATGAGTGAATATGTATACAGTTTTTCTACAGTACCGACATGAGTGAATATGTATACAGTTTTTCCTACAGTACCGACGTGAGTGTAAACATATACAGTTTTTTCTACAGTACCGACATGAGTGAATATATATACAGTTTTTTCTACAGTACCGACATGAGTGAATATCTATATACAGTTTTTTCTACAGTACCGACATGAGTGAATATGTATACAGTTTTTTCTACAGTACCGACATGAGTGAATACGTATACAGTTTTTTCTACAGTACCGACATGAGTGAATATGTATACAGTTTTTTCTACAGTACCGACGTGAGTGTAAACATATACAGTTTTTTCTACAGTACCGACATGAGTGAATATGTATACAGTTTTTTCTACAGTACCGACATGAGTGAATATGTATACAGTTTTTCTACAGTACCGACATGAGTGAATATATATACAGTTTTTTCTACAGTACCGACATGAGTGAATAACGTATACAGTTTTTCCTACAGTACCGACGTGAGTGTAAACATATACAGTTTTTCTACAGTACCGACATGAGTGAATATATATACAGTTTTTCTACAGTACCGACATGAGTGAATACGTATACAGTTTTCTCTACAGTACCGACGTGAGTGTAAACATATACAGTTTTTTCTACAGTACCGACATGAGTGAAGTACATGAGTGTATACAGTTTTTCTACAGTACCGACGTGAGTGTATGTACATATACAGTTTTTTCTACAGTACCGACATGAGTGAATATATACAGTACAGTACCGACAGTGAATTGTATACAGTTTTTTCTACAGTACCGACATGAGTGAATATGTATACAGTTTTTCTACAGTACCGACATGAGTGAATATGTATACAGTTTTTCTACAGTACCGACATGAGTGAATATATACAGTTTTTTCTACAGTACCGACATGAGTGAATATGTATACAGTTTTTCTACAGTACCGACATGAGTGAATTTCTGTATACAGTTTTTCTACAGTACCGACATGAGTGAATATATATACAGTTTTTCTACAGTACCGACACCGACATGAGTGACATGATGTATACAGTTTTTCCTACAGTACCGACGTGAGTGTAAACATATACAGTTTTTCTACAGTACCGACATGAGTGAATATATATACAGTTTTTCTACAGTACCGACATGAGTGAATATATATACAGTTTTTCTACAGTACCGACATGAGTGAATATATATACAGTTTTTCTACAGTACCGACATGAGTGAATATATATACAGTTTTTTTTCTACAGTACCGACATGAGTGAATATATATACAGTTTTTCTACAGTACCGACATGAGTGAATATGTATACATATACAGTTTTTCTACAGTACCGACATGAGTGAATATGTATACAGTTTTCTACAGTACCGACATGAGTGAATATGTATACAGTTTTTCTACAGTACCGACATGAGTGAATATATATACAGTTTTTCTACAGTACCGACATGAGTGAATATATATACAGTTTTTCTACAGTACCGACATGAGTGTATACAGTTTTTATACCAGTAAACATATTTTTTCTACAGTACCGACATGAGTGAATACGTATACAGTTTTTCTACAGTACCGACATGAGTGAATATGTATACAGTTTTTCTACAGTACCGACATGAGTGAATACATATACAGTTTTTTCTACAGTACCGACATGAGTGAATATGTATACAGTTTTTCTACAGTACCGACATGAGTGAAATATACAGTTTTTCTACAGTACCGACGTGAGTGAATACATATTTTTCTACAGTACCGACATGAGTGAATATGTATACAGTTTTTTCTACAGTACCGACATGAGTGAATATGTATACAGTTTTTCTACAGTACCGACGTGAGTGAATAATATACAGTTTTTTACCGACATGAGTGAATATGTATACAGTTTTCCTACAGTACCGAGTGAGTGTAAACATATACAGTTTTTCTACAGTACCGACATGAGTGAATATATATACAGTTTTTTCTACAGTACCGACAGTACCGACATGAGTGAATATGTATACAGTTTTTCTACAGTACCGACATGAGTGAATACGTATACAGTTTTTTCTACAGTACCGACATGAGTGAATATGTATACAGTTTTTTCTACAGTACCGACATGAGTGAATACATATACAGTTTTCTCTACAGTACCGACATGAGTGAATATGTATACAGTTTTTCTACAGTACCGACATGAGTGAATATGTATACAGTTTTTCTACAGTACCGACATGAGTGAATACGTATACAGTTTTTCTACAGTACCGACATGAGTGAATATGTATACAGTTTTTCTACAGTACCGACATGAGTGTATACATATACAGTTTTTCTACAGTACCGACATGAGTGAATACGTATACAGTTTTTCTACAGTACCGACATGAGTGTAATACATATACAGTTTTTCTACAGTACCGACATGAGTGAATATATATACAGTTTTTCTACAGTACCGACATGAGTGAATATATATACAGTTTTTCTACAGTACCGACATGAGTGAATATATATGAGTACCGACATGAGTGAATACATATACAGTTTTTCTACAGTACCGACATGAGTGAATATATATACAGTTTTTCTACAGTACCGACATGAGTGAATAATATATACAGTTTTTCTACAGTACCGACATGAGTTAAATATACAGTTTTCTACAGTAGTGACATGAGTGAATATGTATACAGTTTTTCTACAGTTACCGACATGAGTGAATACGTATACAGTTTTCTCTACAGTACCGACATGAGTGAATATGTATACAGTTTTTTCTACAGTACCGACATGAGTGAATATGTATACAGTTTTTTCTACAGTACCGACATGAGTGAATACATATACAGTTTTTCTACAGTACCGACATGAGTGAATATATACAGTTTTTCTACAGTACCGACATGAGTGAATATATATACAGTTTTTCTACAGTACCGACATGAGTGAATACGTATACAGTATTTTTCTACAGTACCGACATGAGTGAATATGTATACAGTTTTTCTACAGTACCGACGTGAGTGTAAACATATACAGTTTTCTCTACAGTACCGACATGAGTGAATATGTATACAGTTTTTCTACAGTACCGACATGAGTGAATATGTATACAGTTTTTCTACAGTACCGACATGAGTGAATACATATACAGTTTTTTCTCTACAGTACCGACATGAGTGAATATGTATACAGTTTTTCTACAGTACCGACATGAGTGAATATATATACAGTTTTTCTACAGTACCGACATGAGTGAATATATATACAGTTTTTCTACAGTACCGACATGAGTGAATATGTATACAGTTTTTTTCTACAGTACCGACATATAGCATATACAGTTTTTCTACAGTACCGACATGAGTGAATATATATACAGTTTTTCTACAGTACCGACATGAGTGAATACATATACAGTTTTTCTACAGTACCGACATGAGTGAATACATATACAGTTTTTTCTACAGTACCGTTTTCTCAAGTACCGAGTGAATACATATACAGTTTTCTCTACAGTACCGACATGAGTGAATACATATACAGTTTTTCTACAGTACCGACATGAGTGAATACGTATACAGTTTTTCTACAGTACCGACATGAGTGAATATGTATACAGTTTTTCTACAGTACCGACATGAGTGAATATGTATACAGTTTTTCTACAGTACCGACATGAGTGAATATGTATACAGTTTTCTCTACAGAATATATATACAGTTTTTCTACAGTACCGACATGAGTGAATATGTATACAGTTTTTTCTACAGTACCGACATGAGTGTACCGATGATATATACAGTTTTTTCTACAGTACCGACATGAGTGAATATATATACAGTTTTTCTACAGTACCGACATGAGTGAATATACAGTTTTTTCTATACAGTGAATACATATACAGTTTTTCTACAGTACCGACATGAGTGAATATATATACAGTTTTTCTCAGTACCGACATGAGTGAATATGTATACAGTTTTTCTACAGTACCGACATGATATATACAGTTTTTCTACAGTACCGACATGAGTGAATATGTATACAGTTTTTTCTACAGTACCGACATGAGTGAATACGTATACAGTTTTTTCTACAGTACCGACATGAGTGAATATGTATACAGTTTTTTCTACAGTACCGACATGAGTGAATATATATACAGTTTTTTCTACAGTACCGACATGAGTGAATATGTATACAGTTTTTCTACAGTACCGACATGAGTGAATATGTATACAGTTTTTTCTACAGTACCGACATGAGTGAATATGTATACAGTTTTTCTACAGTACCGACATGAGTGAATATGTATACAGTTTTTTCTACAGTACCGACATGAGTGAATATGTATACAGTTTTCTCTACAGTACCGACATGAGTGAATATGTATATGAGAATACATATTTTTCTACAGTACCGACATGAGTGAATATGTATACAGTTTTTTCTACAGTACCGACATGAGTGAATATGTATACAGTTTTCTCTACAGTACCGACATGAGTGAATATATATACAGTTTTTTCTACAGTACCGACATGAGTGAATATATATACAGTTTTTTCTACAGTACCGACATGAGTGAATATGTATACAGTTTTTTCTACAGTACCGACATGAGTGAATATATATACAGTTTTTCTACAGTACCGACATGAGTGAATATATATACAGTTTTTCTACAGTACCGACATGAGTGAATATATACATATATACAGACATGAGTTTTACAGTTTTTCTACAGTACCGACATGAGTGAATATATATACAGTTTTTTCTACAGTACCGACATGAGTGAATATATATACAGTTACCGACATGATTGAATATGTTATACATTTTTCTACAGTACCGACATGAGTGAATATATATACAGTTTTTCTACAGTACCGACATGAGTGAAATATACAGTTTTTCTACAGTACCGACATGAGTGAATATGTATACAGTTTTTCTACAGTACCGACATGAGTGAATATATATACAGTTTTTCTACAGTACCGACATGAGTGAATATGTATACAGTTTTTCTACAGTACCGACATGAGTGAATATATATACAGTTTTTCTACAGTACCGACATGAGTGAATATGTATACAGTTTTTCTACAGTACCGACATGAGTGAATATGTATACAGTTTTTCTACAGTACCGACATGAGTGAATATATATACAGTTTTTCTACAGTACCGACATGAGTGAATATGTATACATATACAGTTTTTCTACAGTACCGACATGAGTGAATATACAGTTTTTATACAGTTTTTCTACAGTACCGACATGAGTGAATATGTATACAGTTTTTCTACAGTACCGACATGAGTGTAAACATATACAGTTTTTCTACAGTACCGACATGAGTGAATACGTATACAGTTTTCTACAGTACCGACATGAGTGAATATGTATACAGTTTTTCTACAGTACCGACATGAGTGAATATATACAGTTTTCTCTACAGTACCGACATGGTGAATATGTATACAGTTTTTCTACAGTACCGACATGAGTGAATATGTATACAGTTTTTTCTACAGTACCGACATGAGTGAATATGTATACAGTTTTTTCTACAGTACCGACATGAGTGAATACATATACAGTTTTCTACAGTACCGACATGAGTGAATATATATACAGTTTTTCTACAGTACCGACATGAGTGAATATATATACAGTTTTTCTACAGTACCGACATGAGTGAATATGTATACAGTTTTTCTACCGACATGAGTGTATGTATACAGTTTTTCTACAGTACCGACATGAGTGAATACGTATACAGTTTTTCTACAGTACCGACATGAGTGAATATGTATACAGTTTTTCTACAGTACCGACATGAGTGAATATGTATACAGTTTTTCTACAGTACCGACATGAGTGAATATATATACAGTTTTTCTACAGTACCGACATGAGTGAATATGTATACAGTTTTTCTACAGTACCGACATGAGTGAAACATATACAGAAGTACCGACATGAGTGAATATATATACATATACAGTTTTTCTACAGTACCGACATGAGTGAATACGTATACAGTTTTCTCTACAGTACCGACATGAGTGAATAAACATATACAGTGTAAACATATTTTTTCTACAGTACCGACATGAGTGAATATATATACAGTTTTTCTACAGTACCGACATGAGTGAATGAATATATACAGTTTTTCTACAGTACCGACATGAGTGAATATGTATACAGTTTTTCTACAGTACCGACATGAGTGAATACATATACAGTTTTTTTACAGTACCGACATGAGTGAATATGTATACAGTTTTTCTACAGTACCGACATGAGTGAATATATATACAGTTTTTCTACAGTACCGACATGAGTGAATATGTAAGTTTTTCTACACATATATTTTTCTACAGTACCGACATGAGTGAATATGTATACAGTTTTTCTACAGTACCGACATGAGTGAATATATACAGTTTTTCTTACCGACATGAGTGAATATGTATACAGTTTTTTCTACAGCAACCGACATGAGTGAATATGTATAAGTTTTTCTACAGTACCGACATAGTGAATATGTATACAGTTTTTCTACAGTACCGACATGAGTGAATATGTATACAGTTTTTCTACAGTACCGACATGAGTGAATATATATACAGTTTTTCTACAGTACCGACATGAGTGAATATGTATACAGTTTTTCTACAGTACCGACATGAGTGAATATGTATATAGTTTTTTCTACAGTACTGACATGAGTGAATATGTATACAGTTTTTTCTACAGTACCGACATGAGTGAATATATATACAGTTTTTTCTACAGCACTAAGAAGAATTTAAGCACCGACTTACTTTTGTAAACTTAACATTTTACACGTTTAGATTTGCATTGTTTTCTGATATGTTTTGATTCAATGTTCATGAAATTATTGACTCTGAAGTGTACAGTTGTCGGGTCTTCTATTGTAATTTTTCTGTGGATTCTGTCTTCAGTGAGTTCTAGTATCTCCACATTTATACACAATTTGAATCTACGTTCTCTCTTATCCAGTCTGTATCTATTACCATTGTCTTAATTGTCTGTCTTTTGGCTTAGCCGTTTGTGGAAATTATCTTCCA
This sequence comes from Tachypleus tridentatus, assembly GCF_004210375.1. Classification (NCBI taxonomy): domain Eukaryota; kingdom Metazoa; phylum Arthropoda; class Merostomata; order Xiphosura; family Limulidae; genus Tachypleus; species Tachypleus tridentatus. The sequence goes on from NC_134834.1 coordinate 97,497,232, forward strand.
CAAACCACTGTAAGTTATTACTGTGTAGCTTATATTTGAGATGTTTATGTATGGTGTATTTTTTTACTTTTATTTCTGTTGATATATTTGTCTCTAATACAAAGTCAAACACGCGTTTTGTTTTCCTTTTATTAAATATAATTCTCAATATTTATCACATCTGTTTCTTAAAACAGTTATCCTCTTATTGGTCTTCAATTCTTGTTTTCATCAGCGTCTCCTTACGGACGTGTAATTACAGAATTAACCATCAAAAGATTTATATAGCTGCACTGTTTACAAATGGTTCGTTATTGATTTCTCAAGTGGTTCTTCTGTAATCTGCTGTTCTTGAAATGATACACCTTATAACAGCTGATTAGAGGAAGGGCAACCAGTCAGAACCCGCCGCCTACACCACTACCGCTTAATCTTTAGTAAAAAACGTAATAGATTCCTGTTTATAGGTGAGAGAACGAAATCTGAGTTTTATTAGATGATCTGAATGTCATTAAGACAACTATTTAAGTTAAGAATGGAGGGGAGAAATATAGTTGACTTCGTCACGTTTATAGAGAGGGCAAGGAAGATATTGAAACTTATCTACAGCCCACTAATTGAAGAGGACGGTCTACATAACAGTTTTACATGTGTTTAGGTTACAGTAAAGTAAGTTGGAGTCTCACACGTCATTACAGTTCCTAATCTTCATACCAGGTAGGGTACGACTTGTTGTAGGTATATTTCTGGATGGTCCAGGCATTTTAACTTGATTCATACTTTTATTTTTTCAATACCGTTAGGTAAAATAGACACCTCCATCTTGAACAATCTAAATCTTTGATATCAAGATATCTTTATAATTTTAAGACTGCAACACTCCTTTTCCAAAAAACAACATATTTTCGGTGATATTCAACTACTTGGAAAACGCCAGAGAATATTAAAGTGTAGTTCTGATGCATGCCATTCCACCGCGACTTTATATTGTCTGTGGTTGTCATATGAATATCCAACATTATTTTTATAAAACATACTCAGCTCTGCAGTTTAGTTGTGTAAAAAAAAATTCACAGTGTATCTGAAACGGTCTTAAACTGTATTGCAGTATTTCCTTAAACTGTATTGCAGTATTTCCTTAAACTGTATTGTAGTATTTCCTTAAACTGTATTGTAGTATTTCCTTAAACTGTATTGTAGTATTTCCTTAAACTGTATTGCAGTATTTCCTTAAACTGTATTGTAGTATTTCCTTAAACTGTATTGTAGTATTTCCTTAAACTGTATTACCTGTAGTATTTCCTTAAACTGTATTGCAGTATTTCTTAAACTGTATTGCAGTATTTCTTAAACTGTATTGCAGTATTTCCTTAAACTGTATTGTAGTATTTCCTTAAACTGTATTGTAGTATTTCCTTCTTTGTTACACAAAAAAACTTCAAAAGCAATAAGATAGGTAGTCAGTACCTGGCTATTGTATTAAACAATAAGATAGTTAGTCAGTACTTGGCTATTGTATTAAACAATAAGATAGGTAGTCAGTACTTGGTTATTATATTCAGGAAAGGTAGTAGTTCATGACTATCGTATGCAGCAATACGACAGGTAGTCAATACCTGGCTATTGTATTAAACAATAAGATAGGTAATCAGTACTTGACTATTGTATTCAACAATAGGATAGGTAATCAGTACTTGACTATTATATTCAACAATAAGAAAAGGAGGTAGTACTTGGCTATTGTATGCAGCCTTAAGAACAGATGGTTACTACTTGACTATTGTATTCAACAATAAGAAAAAAAGTGGTAGTACTTGTCTATTGTATTCAACAATAAGATAGGTAGTCAGCAATTGGCTACAATATTCAACAATAAGAAAAGGTGGTAGTATTTGGCTATTGTATGCAGCAATAAGAACAGATGACTAGTACTTGGCTATTGTATTCAACAATAAATAAAGATGGTTAGTACTTTGCTATTGTATTCAGCAATAAGAACAGATGGCTATTATATTCAACAATAAGATAGGTAGTCAGTACTTGGCTGTTATATTCAGTAATAAGAGCTTGTGATTAGTATTTGACTATTGTATTCAACAATAAGAAGTGGTGGTCAGTACTTAGCTGTTGTATTCAATACATATACCTTATAGCTTGTATGGCAGACTGTATATTCAGAGTGTAGGTGTTTGTCTGTTTTTATTATAGTAAAGCCACATCGGGCTATCTGTTTTATCAACTGAGGGGAACCAAACCCCTAATTTTAGCGCTGTAAATCCGAAGGCTTACCGCTGTCCAACCGGGAAACATATTCATAATTAAATTCTACCTATGAATATAGTCAGGTAGTGTAGAAAGACGTTTAAATTATAAAACCTGCAGTCAGACACTTCTGTAAAAACTTTCTACTATTAAACAGAGGTTTACTAAACCTAAACTATAACATATATAACCATACAAACACGTTTTACAAGAACAACTTGTGACCAAAACGTCTGTTGTGTTGATGAATACAATCTGTCTCAGAAAATAATGTTAAATGTAGTAAAGCTGTATCCACGTTACTTTGTTTGCACATGGGTGTCAAAACTCGGTTTTAGCGCTGAGCTACTGGGTGTGTTTTACTGAAATAATCATTTAGTAATAAAATGTCTCTTCTGTATTCTTTGTGTGTTAGTCTAAAAGGTTAATATTTTGTTAGTGGACGATAGGTCGAATTCCGTTGTTTCTCAACCCACAAGGAGAGGATGGTTACTGTCTCCAATACACTTGTGTTTAAATCCAACATAGCTATTGAAGAAGGAATCACGAAACTTCTTGCGACTCTACAGATATTCGAGATGTCCCAGAATGAGATCTACGTATTTAGCATGTGTATTGACCATCCCTACTTACTGACCATAGTAAGTATCTTAATATATAGTCTACATTTTCAATGAGCAACGTTAAAATAGTATATATATATATATATGAAACTATCAACCACTCTAAAACACATAAGACTTGAAACCTGTAAAATATAGATGAAGTTAATTAAACATCAACTTACAGTCATCCTGATGTACAGAAGAGGTTAATTAATCAGCAAATAACAGCTATACTGATATACAGAAGAGGCTAATTATAGAGTAAATAACAGCTATAGTGATATACAGAAGAGGCTAATTACAGAGTAAATAACAGCTATACTGATATACAGAAGAGGCTAATTACAGAGTAAATAACAGCTATATTATGTATGCAAAAACGGCTCGTTTGGGTTGAGAAAATATTTTACGTAGAAGAGTGAACAACGTTTCGACCTTCTTCGGTCATCGTCAGGTTCACAAAGAAAGAAAGAGGTAACTGACCGGAAGCTGACCACATGTTTGGAAGAGGTTGTGTAACTGAGTGTCGGAATGTAGAGGGCGGTGTTAGTGTTTGAATATATAATTTTATTTTATTATATTTAATATAGGTATAAAGGCGTTCCTTTATATTGGTTTATTTTGGGTTTAAGTTGTTGTATAAGTAAGGCTTCTTTAATTTTGTGTTTGTTTATGTTTGTTTCTTTATTTAGCATTTGAGTGTTTTCTATGGTTATGTTGTGTTTATTTGATTTGCAGTGTTCAAAAACGTGTGAAGGTGACTTTTTATGTTCTTTGAATCTCAAATACTAAAGACTAAAGCCTTACTTATACAACAACTTAAACCCGAAAATTAAACCAATATAAAGAACGCCTTTATACCTATATTAAATATAATAAAATAAAATTGTATATTCAAACATCTAACACCGCCCTTTACATTCCGACACTCAGTTACACAACCCCTTTCAAACATGTGGTCAGCTTCCGGTCAGTTACCTCTTTCTTTCTTTGTGAACCTGACGATGACCGAAGAAGGTCGAAACGTTGTTCGCTCCTCTAAGTAAAATATCTTTTCAACCCAAACGAGCCGTTTTTGCATAAATATTTCTCTACAAGTGGGTTTTCTCGACATCACTGAAGAGCTATACTGATATACAGAAGAGGTTAATTATATAGTAAATAACAGCTATACTGATATACAGAGGAGGTTAATTGTACAACAAATACTATCCATCCTGATGTACAGAAGAGATTCATTTTATCGAAAATTAACTATGTTTATCGTAATCTGTGGGTTAGAACTATACAAAAACAGGAAACTATGAACACATCTAATCTGCAGAAACGATTGTGCATGTAGGAAATTACATTAAACCTACTTAATAAATAAGGAAAAGTAACTTATGAGGTTTTTACACATGTTTAAAGTTCATAAAATGAAATTCACAGGTTCGTAATCGTGCTTAATAATGAAACAAAATTACTGAGGTTTTGCCCCTTTACTTAATCATCTGTACCTACACTTTCTTTACTGAGGTTTTGCCCCTTTACTTAATTATCTGTACCTACACTTTCTTTACTGAGGTTTTGCCCCTTTACTTAATTATCTGTACCTACACTTTCTTTTTCAACGTCAATAATAGAATAATCGTCCATCGTGGATGACAACTTGACGAAGCCATTTCGTACCAGGAGAAACTACAGCTAATAATTATACATCAATAGATAAGGTGCTTCTATTTAAACGCATACAGCACTTTGAACTCTACAAATGTAAAGATAAATCACATTTTAAAAGTTTCCTATGAAATTTTAGAGTATAAAAAATATAAAAATTAAAAACGAAGTGCTTAATAATTGTTGTAACACTCAAGTCGCACCAATTGTTGTAACACTCAAGTCACACCAATTGTTGTAACACTCAAGTCGTTCATAACAACAGTATGTTTTAGAGTCAGTTTGACCATACTGCCCTAGTGCTCGAGGGAGACACGTAGTTATGGTTTCGAAGTGATCTGACGTCCATGCAGAAGATTTTCGAGATGTATTTACTTGTGACTGGTTCAGTTCTGAAGACACCAAATCAACTTGTTGGTTATAAAATAATTATAAACTAAAACTACTGTGTACGTATCAACCGATACGATATGAAACAACGAAAGCTATGAAAGATATTGTTACAAGCTTTAATAACAAAACAACCAGTGCTAACAAGATTGTCCCCTGCTAGTACAGTGGTATGTCTCCAGATTTACAACCCTAAAATCAGGGGTTCAATTCTCCTCAGTGGGCTGAGCAGATAGCCGATGTGGCTTTACTAGAAGAAAAAAAAAAAAAAAACAACAGCTAATAAGAATACCACTAGACGAACCAACCAGAGGTAATAAAACTATTAAACTAGATGTTAGTAAGGATACCATTACATGAGCAGACCAAATCTAATAATGATATTATTATATGAGCTAACCAGTGCTAATAAAGATACCATTATACAAGTACTAATAAAACTACAGTTACAAGAGCCAACAAGTGCTAATAATAATAATACTATTGTATGAACCAACCAATGCTATTTATTATATGAACCGATCCCAGTATATAAACCAAGCAACCAATAATAATATAAATCGACCAGTCCTAATAATGATCCCATTATTAAATCCAGAAACTTTAAATAAAATTATTGAACTATTCTGTAACAAATATAAGAATGTATTGAATAAAAATAGAGACATTTTACTTAAAACACTTAGTAACTATTTTTATTTATTAATAATGGCATTTAACAACTTGGCACTACTTTATGTGGATGTACACCTTGCCGCATATAAAGACTTGTTTAGAGCATTATAGTCACAGTCATTCCTTGACTAGTAGCTGAAGTGTCCAAACGTGTGAATTCATCGCTGCCATGTTGCCTTCCTTCTACGCCAACATCATCAGTATCCCCGGTAATTCTTGACGGATAACCGATGGACCTCTCCCCTCGCCAGATTATTGCCTTCATCGACCAGTACAAACCCATCGTCTCAGTTTATCTTAGGAAAACAAGAATCCTTCGTCGAAGAGGTATACTACTGCAGCCTTCAACATTTCAGGATCACGCTTGCCTATGTAAACCATGGAATTCAAACATCAATGTCCAGTACTCTCCCACCAAAGGTTCCAGTAGCCTATACTCAGTATTCATTAAGAACGTTCATCTTTCTATAACTCCAGTCGAAACACATAATTCTCTGGAAATAACCACTTCCTCGAAACTCCATACAGCCCACAAAATCCACTCTAAGACCACAGGCCTACCAACTTATTTTGTGAAAGTTGTGACCCAGCATAAAAAGGTAGCTGACTATATACCAGACCACGGATGCACCCTACGTTATTTTCATTTTAGTGCCGAACGAACTCGACGTCGACCAACTCCACTTTAACATATCGATCAGATTACCCATCGTTCAGTAAGCTTTTCAACTCCATTGATGCCTATTATCTCTGCTGCCAGTAACATATCCACACTCAACTCTAAGAAGAAAGACAAGGATACTCTGATCGACTTTGAAAGTAATCTTCAACAGCGACCTAATCCGAAGAAGACAGCTTTAAGCCAGACTCAACACACGAAAGTTAAGACTACAGAGACGTCAACCGCAACAGGCATCAATTTCACATTCAGTAAGACGACACAAACCAGATTAGCAAGAAGACACAAATCGTCCCAGACAAAAAAAAACATAATAACTCATCGAATCAAGTATTCACGTCCAGGAACGGCCTACCTATATCCTCCTGATGGTGCCCTAAGCTGGTTTGATGATCCATCGTTTCTCTAATTCATTTGTTGTTGTTTTTCCCTTAAAGCTTTACTAACCATGATTCCTTTTCAGCAACTTCCGGGCACGGTCAAGGAAGATTATTCGGCGCCCTGATCGTGAAAGTGGGTTTTCTCGGGGGTACTCCAGTTTTTCCCCACAGCAAATTCTGAGGCTTTTGAATTTACCGATCCCTATCCTCTTGTGTTTTTTTGGGGGTCAATATTTAACCTCTTCCAGACCGGAACTTTGTCACCAGCCTGCAGTATAATCTGGTAGACTTAAAATTCTTTCGGTTTAGCTCTTAATCACTAGTCCAGCAAAATTTAACTTCATGAGTAAGGCGAAGAGAAGGTCCTTTCTGAGCGCCCTCGATTGCTTTGCGTTTCTTTCTGAAGCGTAAAGTGTTAAATCGGGATACCTGCCACGAATTTAATTTGATATAGTCACAGTAGACTTAATAAACGGGTGATGGTTGGAAGCTATACTAGTCTGTTTGGATAACTGGAGGGGATACTTCATACTGGTATAGTTCGTGTGCTATTCTGCCGGTTAGTGTCTTTCTACCATATTGATGGCTGGAATGCTAACTTCAAGAGGTAAGTTTTCAACTTACCACCAAATGGTAGTACCTTATTTTCTTATTCTTATTTCATTTTCTTTCTTTACTTTGGAGAGCATTCACCTTCCCACAACTGTCTGCAGGCAGTGAAGGCTGATATAAATGAGGGACGTTATGGGCTTGAGCACCCATATCTCGCTCTCATAATTTATATTTTTATATATATTGATATTCATTTATTTCTTATGTGAGACTGGTGAATAGAGGTTAAGACTGATAGACGATGTATCCTGCAGTCACCTCCAAAACCTAGGGTACATTTTATATCCCACATTATAACTTGTACCCTGGAATATTTTAAGTTAGTGCAGCGGTTTTTATTTATTCTTGTTTTTTTTTAAGTTATAACAAACCATTTTATACACCCACACCCACTTTTGGGTAGAAACCCCGACTTCTTATTCCGTTGTAAATAAAACCATTTTTAACTGTCTCATTCTTCTTTGTTCCAGATTGAAATTGCTTTTAATTCCTGCCCGTGGATGAGATGGGTGTTAATAAGAACTTATCGTGAACACAATGATATGCCTCTAGACTTGAAGGGTTACGAAGCTTTATCATGTAAACTACTTATAGCATTACCAGATGATAAGGTAAATAGCGTCTTAACACCACAAGTTGTTCTTGTTTGTCTGTTAGTATCTGAATTTGTTTTATTGAAACTCACACGTAGTTTTCCGTTTATGTAATTTCTTTCAAAACCATATCGTTTTATACGTATTAAACAATTTCAGGTGTGGAATTATTTTCGTCATAGTTTGTCATCTGGTTTTGTTACCATAATTATTGTTATCTTGATACAGGGTAAATACGCTTTGACAGCTCCATCGAAACGGTCACTGTGTGTCGAAGAAAGGACAACCGTAGGTGTGTGGAATGAAAAGCGAAGGTCGTGGATGAAAACGAAGAACTTATCAGAACCATCAAAGGGGTTGCTGGACAAAGTCTCCAAGGGTTCACTAGCTGGGCATATGAGAGTTGCAGTACTCAACGTAAGACAACAAATAATTATTACTCTTGTGGCCTAAAATGAGAAACAACTATTTCTTTATTCAATTCACAATTTCACACTAATTTACCCCGTCTATAAAAAAAATGTCTCTCCCCTGTTGTCATTTCTGGAGACGCCCATTACTATTTTTAATAACTAAAACTATTGGAATCTCTTCAAAGACATCAGTGCAGTGACATTCAACTATCTGGAACATTTGTGGCGTTGTTACAATTTTTTCCAAAGATTCAGTCCTCTTATAACGACAGAACTGTGATACTTTATCAATCTACCTTGGCTCGAGTTACATCCATATCTGTGCATAACGGTATCGTCCTATACATGGAATCATGTCTTTCGGTGTAAGTCTTTCCTTCTAACTTTGTTGTATACAGTCACGACAGTGTAAGGCCTTCCTTCTGACTTTGTTGTATAGAGTCACGACAGTGTAGGATCTTTCTTCTAAGTTTGTTGTATACAGTCACGACAGTGTAAGACATTCATTCTAAGTTTGTTGTATAGAGTCACGACAGTGTAGGATCTTTCTTCTAAGTTTGTTGTATAGAGTCACGACAGTGTAAGACATTCATTCTAACTTTGTTGTATAGTCACGACAGTGTAGGATCTTTCTTCTAAGTTTGTTGTATACAGTCACGACAGTGTAAGACATTCATTCTAACTTTGTTGTATAGAGTCACGACAGTGTAGGATCTTTCTTCTAAGTTTGTTGTATACAGTCACGACAGTGTAAGACATTCATTCTAAGTTTGTTGTATAGAGTCACGACAGTGTAGGATCTTTCTTCTAAGTTTGTTGTATAGAGTCACGACAGTGTAAGACCTTCATTCTAACTTTGTTGTATAGTAACGACAGTGTAGGATCTTTCTTCTAAGTTTGTTGTATAGAGTCACGACAGTGTAAGACCTTCATTCTAACTTTGTTGTATAGTCACGACAGTGTAGGATCTTTCTTCTAAGTTTGTTGTATACAGTCACGACAGTGTAAGACATTCATTCTAACTTTGTTGTATAGAGTCACGACAGTGTAGGATCTTTCTTCTAAGTTTGTTGTATACAGTCACGACAGTGTAAGACATTCATTCTAAGTTTGTTGTATAGAGTCACGACAGTGTAGGATCTTTCTTCTAAGTTTGTTGTATAGAGTCACGACAGTGTAAGACCTTCATTCTAACTTTTTTGTATAGTCACGACAGTGTAGGATCTTTCTTCTAAGTTTGTTGTATAGAGTCACGACAGTGTAAGACCTTCATTCTAACTTTGTTGTATAGTCACGACAGTGTAGGATCTTTCTTCTAAGTTTGTTGTATACAGTCACGACAGTGTAAGACATTCATTCTAAGTTTGTTGTATAGAGTCACGACAGTGTAAGACATTCATTCTAACTTTGTTGTATAGAGTTATGGCAGTGTAAAACCTTTCTTATAACTTTGTTGTATAGTCACGACAGTGTAAGACCTTTCTTATAACTTTGTTGTATAGTCACGACAGTGTAAGACCTTTCTTATAACTTTGTTGTATAGAGTCACGGCAGTGTAAGACCTTTGTTGTAACTTATGTTGTATAGAGTTATGACAGTGTTACCCCAACCTACTGACTTTACTGATACAGTAATACAGTAATACTGAGACACTGCAATGTTACTACAATCTATTAACTTTACTGTATATAGTCACTGCAATGTTACTACAATCTATTAACTTTACTGTATATAGTCACTGCAATGTTACTACAATCTATTAACTTTACTGTATATAGTCACTGCAATGTTGCTACAATCTATTAACTTTACTATATATAGTCACTGCAATGTTACTACAGTCTATTAACTTTACTGTATATAGTCACTGCAAAGTTACTACAATCTATTAACTTTACTGTATATAGTCACTGCAATGTTACTTTACAATCTATTAACTTTACTGTATATAGTCACTGCAATGTTGCTACAATCTATTAACTTTACTGTATATAGTCACTGCAATGTTACTACAATCTATTAACTTTACTGTATATAGTCACTGCAATGTTACTACAATCTATTAACTTTACTGTATATAGTCACTGCAATGTTACTACAATTTATTAACTTTACTGTATATAGTCACTGCAATGTTACTACAATCTATTAACTTTACTGTATCGATTCACTCAGTGTTACTCGAACTTACTATTGTTACCGTATATATTCACTCTAGTATTACTAAACCTATTGAATTTACTCTATAGATTCATTACACTATTACTCCATTTTTCTGAGTTTATTGTAGTCAGTACTTTGTCTCAACGTAGAAAAACTGTAGTTCAAATATCGTAGGGGAACAGAGAAATTCATCTTAGAGAAGGGGTTGTGAGATTACACAGTAAGACCCGCTAAACGACGAAAATAAATAATTTAACATATTTAGCTTCCAGTTTAAATCATCCTTTGTCAGCTAGAATTAGAAACTGACTAAACATTATGAGCAGAAGAGGGTGAGGTAGAAAGACTTTGGTCGTGATTCGCCAGGATAAATACAATAAGCATTAATAATAAGTTAATGATGGTCGTGATTCGCCAGGATAAATACAATAAGCATTAATAATAAGTTAATGACGGTCGTGATTCGCCAGTATAAATACAATAAGCATTAATAATAAGTTAATGATGGTCGTGATTCGCCAGGATAAATACAATAAGCATTAATAATAAGTTAATGATGGTCGTGATTCGCCAGGATAAATACAATAAGCATTAATAATAAGTTAATGATGGTCGTGATTCGCCAGGATAAATACAATAAGCATTAATAATAAGTTAATGACAACAGACCAACGAATCAAAAAACATTAATGTAGTCCAATAATTTTGTAGCTATGTTTCTAAATGGTCTCTTGAACTTGTATGTCAATAAAGGTCATAGTTTATTTTTTCTCTGTACATCTTAAATGAGTTTTAATTTTGTTAAAGGCTTCATCTCTTTTTTTGTAAGGAAATGTCTTTTTTAATTAGTTATTTAAATTAAGGCGTAACATGTTTTCCTTTTATATTTTTTTCAAGAAGAAAAATATTTGTTTTCAATGAACGGGTATATAACGTTATCCAAGAGTAATAATCTGATACTTAATGAACATTGCGGGTTACTGTGTCTAGATAGATGTTGTAATAAAATATGCTGAACATATTTTTATAAAGGTATTTCCATTCTTCACACACAAACAAGTGGAGGATGAGTTGATAGGACAAGATGGAATCGATTTCAAAATGTTAGGAACACTTTCAGAACATTATGGGTTCAAGTAAGTGAAATATTTGAGTAAGTTGTAATAAACTCAGGCAGATTTGCAGTGTAAATAAGTTGTAATAAAGTCAAGTACTTTCCTTGTTTTGAATTTCGCAAAAAAGCTACTCGAGGGCTATCTGCGCGAGCCGTCCCTAATTTAGCAGTATAAGACTTGAGGGAAGGCAACTAGTCATCACCTCCCATCGCCAATGTTTGGGCTACTCTCTTACCAACGAATAGTGGGATTGACCGTCACATTATAATGCCCCCACAGCTGAAAGGACGAGCATGTTTGGTGTCACGGGAGTTCGAATCCGCGCCCATCAGATTACGAGTCAAGTGCTTTAAACACCTGGCCACGCCGGGCCTGAGTCAAGTAGATCTATAGTGTTAATAAGTTGTAATAAAGTCAACTAGATCTATAGTGTTAATAAGTTGTAATAAAGTCAACTAGATCTACAGTGTTAATAAGTTGTAATAAAGTCAACTAAATCTACAGTGTTAATAAGTTGTAATAAAGTCAACTAGATCTACAGTGTTAATAAGTTGTAATAAAGTCAACTAGATCTACAGTGTTAATAAGTTGTAATAAAGTCAACTAGATCTATAGTGTTAATAAGTTGTAATAAAGTCAACTAGATCTACAGTGTTAATAAGTTGTAATAAAGTCAACTAGATCTACAGCGTTAACAAGTTGTAATAAAGTCAAGTAGATGTAGTGTTAATAAGTTGTAATAAAGTCAACTAGATCTACAGTGTTAATAAGTTGAAATAAAGTCAAGTAGATGTAGTGTTAATAAGTTGTAATAAAGCCAACTAGATCTACAGTGTTAATAAGTTGTAATAAAGTCAATTAGATCTATAGTGTTAATAAGTTGTAATAAAGTCAATTAAATCAGAAGTGTTAATAAGTTGTAATAAAGTAAACTAGATCTACAGTGTTAATAAGTTGTAATAAAGTCAACTAGATCTACAGTGTTAATAAGTTGTAATAAAGTCAACTAGATCTACAGTGTTAATAAGTTGTAATAAAGTCAACTAGATCTATAGTGTTAATAAGTTGTAATAAAGTCAACTAGATCTACAGTGTTAACAAGTTGTAATAAAGTCAAGTAGATGTAGGTGTTAATAAGTTGTAATAAAGTCAACTAGATCTACAGTGTTAATAAGTTGTAATAAAGTCAAGTAGATGTAGTGTTAATAAGTTGTAATAAAGTCAACTAGATCTACAGTGTTAATAAGTTGTAATAAAGTCAATTAGATCTATAGTGTTAATAAGTTGTAATAAAGTCAATTAAATCAGAAGTGTTAATAAGTTGTAATAAAGTCAACTAGACTCTACAGTGTTAATAAGTTGTAATAAAGTCAATTAGATCTACAGTGTTAATAAGTTGTAATAAAGTCAACTAGATCTACAGTGTTAATAAGTTGTAATAAAGTCAACTAGATCTATAGTGTTAATAAGTTGTAATAAAGTCAACTAGATCTATAGTGTTAATAAGTTGTAATAAAGTCAACTAGATCTACAGTGTTAATAAGTTGTAATAATAGTCAACTAGATCTATAGTGTTAATAAATTGTAATAAAGTCAACTAGATCTACAGTGTTAATAAGTTGTAATAAAGTCAAGTAGATGTAGTGTTAATAAGTTGTAATAAAGTCAACTAGATCTACAGTGTTAATAAGTTGTAATAAAGTCAACTAGATCTACAGTGTTAATAAGTTGTAATAAAGTCAACTAGATCTACAGTGTTAATAAGTTGTAATAAAGTCAAGTAGATGTAGTGTTAATAAGTTGTAATAAAGTCAACTAGATCTACAGTGTTAATAAGTTGTAATAAAGTCAATTAGATCTATAGTGTTAATAAGTTGTAATAAAGTCAATTAAATCAGAAGTGTTAATAAGTTGTAATAAAGTAAACTAGATCTACAGTGTTAATAAGTTGTAATAAAGTCAACTAGATCTATAGTGTTAATAAGTTGTAATAAAGTCAACTAGATCTACAGTGTTAATAAGTTGTAATAAAGTCAAGTAGATGTAGTGTTAATAAGTTGTAATAAAGTCAACTAGATCTACAGTGTTAATAAGTTGTAATAAAGTCAAGTAGATGTAGTGTTAATAAGTTGTAATAAAGTCAACTAGATCTACAGTGTTAATAAGTTGTAATAAAGTCAATTAGATCTACAGTGTTAATAAGTTGTAATAAAGTCAATTAGATCTACAGTGTTAATAAGTTGTAATAAAGTCAACTAGATCTATAGTGTTAATAAGTTGTAATAAAGTCAACTAGATCTACAGTGTTAATAAGTTGTAATAAAGTCAAGTAGATTTAGTGTTAATAAGTTGTAATAAAGTCAACTAGATCTACAGTGTTAATAAGTTGTAATAAAGTCAAGTAGATGTAGTGTTAATAAGTTGTAATAAAGTCAACTAGATCTACAGTGTTAATAAGTTGTAATAAAGTCAAGTAGATGTAGTGTTAATAAGTTGTAATAAAGTCAACTAGATCTACAGTGTTAATAAGTTGTAATAAAGTCAATTAGATCTATAGTGTTAATAAGTTGTAATAAAGTCAATTAAATCAGAAGTGTTAATAAGTTGTAATAAAGTCAAGTAGATGTAGTGTTAATAAGTTGTAATAAAGTCAACTAGATCTACAGTGTTAATAAGTTGTAATAAAGTCAATTAGATCAGAAGTGTTAATAAGTTGTAATAAAGTCAACTAGATCTACAGTGTTAATAAGTTGTAATAAAGTCAACTAGATCTACAGTGTTAATAAGTTGTAATAAAGTCAACTAGATCTACAGTGTTAATAAGTTGTAATAAAGTCAACTAGATCTACAGTGTTAATAAGTTGTAATAAAGTCAAGTAGATGTAGTGTTAATAAGTTGTAATAAAGTCAACTAGATCTACAGTGTTAATAAGTTGTAATAAAGTCAAGTAGATGTAGTGTTAATAAGTTGTAATAAAGTCAACTAGATCTACAGTGTTAATAAGTTGTAATAAAGTCAATTAGATCTATAGTGTTAATAAGTTGTAATAAAGTCAATTAAATCAGAAGTGTTAATAAGTTGTAATAAAGTAAACTAGATCTACAGTGTTAATAAGTTGTAATAAAGTCAACTAGATCTATAGTGTTAATAAGTTGTAATAAAGTCAACTAGATCTACAGTGTTAATAAGTTGTAATAAAGTCAAGTAGATGTAGTGTTAATAAGTTGTAATAAAGTCAACTAGATCTACAGTGTTAATAAGTTGTAATAAAGTCAAGTAGATGTAGTGTTAATAAGTTGTAATAAAGTCAACTAGATCTACAGTGTTAATAAGTTGTAATAAAGTCAATTAGATCTATAGAGTTAATAAGTTGTAATAAAGTCAATTAAATCAGAAGTGTTAATAAGTTGTAATAAAGTCAACTAGATCTACAGTGTTAATAAGTTGTAATAAAGTCAACTAGATCTACAGTGTTAATAAGTTGTAATAAAGTCAATTAGATCTACAGTGTTAATAAGTTGTAATAAAGTCAACTAGATCTACAGTGTTAACAAGTTGTAATAAAGTCAAGTAGATGTAGTGTTAATAAGTTGTAATAAAGTCAACTAGATCTACAGTGTTAATAAGTTGAAATAAAGTCAAGTAGATGTAGTGTTAATAAGTTGTAATAAAGTCAACTAGATCTACAGTGTTAATAAGTTGTAATAAAGTCAATTAGATCTAGTAGTGTTAATAAGTTGTAATAAAGTCAATTAAATCAGAAGTGTTAATAAGTTGTAATAAAGTCAAACTAGATCTACAGTGTTAATAAGTTGTAATAAAGTCAACTAGATCTACAGTGTTAATAAGTTGTAATAAAGTCAACTAGATCTACAGTGTTAATAAGTTGTAATAAAGTCAACTAGATCTATAGTGTTAATAAGTTGTAATAAAGTCAACTAGATCTACAGTGTTAACAAGTTGTAATAAAGTCAAGTAGATGTAGTGTTAATAAGTTGTAATAAAGTCAACTAGATCTACAGTGTTAATAAGTTGTAATAAAGTCAAGTAGATGTAGTGTTAATAAGTTGTAATAAAGTCAACTAGATCTACAGTGTTAATAAGTTGTAATAAAGTCAATTAGATCTATAGTGTTAATAAGTCGTAATAAAGTCAATTAAATCAGAGTGTTAATAAGTTGTAATAAAGTCAATTAGATCTACAGTGTTAATAAGTTGTAATAAAGTCAACTAGATCTACAGTGTTAATAAGTTGTAATAAAGTCAACTAGATCTATAGTGTTAATAAGTTGTAATAAAGTCAACTAGATCTATAGTGTTAATAAGTTGTAATAAAGTCAACTAGATCTACAGTGTTAATAAGTTGTAATAAAGTCAACTAGATCTATAGTGTTAATGAATTGTAATAAAGTCAACTAGATCTACAGTGTTAATAAGTTGTAATAAAGTCAAGTAGATGTAGTGTTAATAAGTTGTAATAAAGTCAACTAGATCTACAGTGTTAATAAGTTGTAATAAAGTCAACTAGATCTACAGTGTTAATAAGTTGTAATAAAGTCAACTAGATCTACAGTGTTAATAAGTTGTAATAAAGTCAACTAGATCTACAGTGTTAATAAGTTTTAATAAAAGTCAAGTAGATGTAGTGTTAATAAGTTGTAATAAAGTCAACTAGATCTACAGTGTTAATAAGTTGTAATAAAGTCAATTAGATCTATAGTGTTAATAAGTTGTAATAAAGTCAATTAAATCAGAAGTGTTAATAAGTTGTAATAAAGTAAACTAGATCTACAGTGTTAATAAGTTGTAATAAAGTCAACTAGATCTACAGTGTTAATAAGTTGTAATAAAGTCAACTAGATCTATAGTGTTAATAAGTTGTAATAAAGTCAACTAGATCTACAGTGTTAACAAGTTGTAATAAAGTCAAGTAGATGTAGTGTTAATAAGTTGTAATAAAGTCAACTAGATCTACAGTGTTAATAAGAAGTTGTAATAAAGTCAAGTAGATGTAGTGTTAATAAGTTGTAATAAAGTCAACTAGATCTACAGTGTTAATAAGTTGTAATAAAGTCAACTAGATCTACAGTGTTAATAAGTTGTAATAAAGTCAATTAGATCTACAGTGTTAATAAGTTGTAATAAAGTCAATTAGATCTACAGTGTTAATAAGTTGTAATAAAGTCAACTAGATCTATAGTGTTAATAAGTTGTAATAAAGTCAACTAGATCTATAGTGTTAATAAGTTGTAATAAAGTCAAGTAGATTTAGTGTTAATAAGTTGTAATAAAGTCAACTAGATCTACAGTGTTAATAAGTTGTAATAAAGTCAAGTAGATGTAGTGTTAATAAGTTGTAATAAAGTCAACTATATCTACAGTGTTAATAAGTTGTAATAAAGTCAAGTAGATGTAGTGTTAATAAGTTGTAATAAAGTCAACTAGATCTACAGTGTGAATAAGTTGTAATAAAGTCAATTAGATCTATAGTGTTAATAAGTTGTAATAAAGTCAATTAAATCAGAAGTGTTAATAAGTTGTAATAAAGTCAAGTAGATGTAGTGTTAATAAGTTGTAATAAAGTCAACTAGATCTACAGTGTTAATAAGTTGTAATAAAGTCAATTAAGATCAGAAGTGTTAATAAGTTGTAATAAAGTCAACTAGATCTACAGTGTTAATAAGTTGTAATAAAGTCAACTAGATCTACAGTGTTAATAAGTTGTAATAAAGTCAACTAGATCTACAGTGTTAATAAGTTGTAATAAAGTCAACTAGATCTACAGTGTTAACAAGTTGTAATAAAGTCAAGTAGATGTAGTGTTAATAAGTTGTAATAAAGTCAACTAGATCTACAGTGTTAATAAGTTGTAATAAAGTCAAGTAGATGTAGTGTTAATAAGTTGTAATAAAGTCAACTAGATCTACAGTGTTAATAAGTTGTAATAAAGTCAATTAGATCTATAGTGTTAATAAGTTGTAATAAAGTCAATTAAATCAGAAGTGTTAATAAGTTGTAATAAAGTAAACTAGATCTACAGTGTTAATAAGTTGTAATAAAGTCAACTAGATCTATAGTGTTAATAAGTTGTAATAAAGTCAACTAGATCTACAGTGTTAACAAGTTGTAATAAAGTCAAGTAGATGTAGTGTTAATAAGTTGTAATAAAGTCAACTAGATCTACAGTGTTAATAAGTTGTAATAAAGTCAAGTAGATGTAGTGTTAATAAGTTGTAATAAAGTCAACTAGATCTACAGTGTTAATAAGTTGTAATAAAGTCAATTAGATCTATAGTGTTAATAAGTTGTAATAAAGTCAATTAAATCAGAAGTGTTAATAAGTTGTAATAAAGTCAACTAGATCTACAGTGTTAATAAGTTGTAATAAAGTCAACTAGATCTACAGTGTTAATAAGTTGTAATAAAGTCAATTAGATCTACAGTGTTAATAAGTTGTAATAAAGTCAACTAGATCTACAGCGTTAACAAGTTGTAATAAAAGTCAAGTAGATGTAGTGTTAATAAGTTGTAATAAAGTCAACTAGATCTACAGTGTTAATAAGTTGAAATAAAGTCAAGTAGATGTAGTGTTAATAAGTTGTAATAAAGTCAACTAGATCTACAGTGTTAATAAGTTGTAATAAAGTCAATTAGATCTATAGTGTTAATAAGTTGTAATAAAGTCAATTAAATCAGAAGTGTTAATAAGTTGTAATAAAGTAAACTAGATCTACAGTGTTAATAAGTTGTAATAAAGTCAACTAGATCTACAGTGTTAATAAGTTGTAATAAAGTCAACTAGATCTACAGTGTTAATAAGTTGTAATAAAGTCAACTAGATCTACAGTGTTAATAAGTTGTAATAAAGTCAAGTAGATGTAGTGTTAATAAGTTGTAATAAAGTCAACTAGATCTACAGTGTTAATAAGTTGTAATAAAGTCAAGTAGATGTAGTGTTAATAAGTTGTAATAAAGTCAACTAGATCTACAGTGTTAATAAGTTGTAATAAAGTCAATTAGATCTAAATAGTGTTAATAAGTCGTAATAAAGTCAATTAAATCAGAAGTGTTAATAAGTTGTAATAAAGTCAACTAGATCTACAGTGTTAATAAGTTGTAATAAAGTCAATTAGATCTACAGTGTTAATAAGTTGTAATAAAGTCAACTAGATCTACAGTGTTAATAAGTTGTAATAAAGTCAACTAGATCTATAGTGTTAATAAGTTGTAATAAAGTCAACTAGATCTATAGTGTTAATAAGTTGTAATAAAGTCAACTAGATCTACAGTGTTAATAAGTTGTAATAAAGTCAACTAGATCTATAGTGTTAATGAAGTTGTAATAAAGTCAACTAGATCTACAGTGTTAATAAGTTGTAATAAAGTCAAGTAGATGTAGTGTTAATAAGTTGTAATAAAGTCAACTAGATCTACAGTGTTAATAAGTTGTAATAAAGTCAACTAGATCTACAGTGTTAATAAGTTGTAATAAAGTCAACTAGATCTACAGTGTTAATAAGTTGTAATAAAGTCAAGTAGATGTAGTGTTAATAAGTTGTAATAAAGTCAACTAGATCTACAGTGTTAATAAGTTGTAATAAAGTCAATTAGATCTATAGTGTTAATAAGTTGTAATAAAGTCAATTAAATCAGAAGTGTTAATAAGTTGTAACAAAGTCAACTAGATCTACAGTGTTAATAAGTTGTAATAAAGTCAACTAGATCTACAGTGTTAATAAGTTGTAATAAAGTCAACTAGATCTCATAGTGTTACTAAGTTGTAATAAAGTCAACTAGATCTACAGTGTTAATAAGTTGTAATAAAGTCAAGTAGATGTAGTGTTAATAAGCTGTAATAAAGTCAACTAGATCTACAGTGTTAATAAGTTGTAATAAAGTCAAGTAGATGTAGTGTTAATAAGTTGTAATAAAGTCAACTAGATCTACAGTGTTAATAAGTTGTAATAAAGTCAACTAGATCTACAGTGTTAATAAGTTGTAATAAAGTCAATTAGATCTACAGTGTTAATAAGTTGTAATAAAGTCAACTAGATCTACAGTGTTAACAAGCTGTAATAAAGTCAAGTAGATGTAGTGTTAATAAGTTGTAATAAAGTCAACTAGATCTCACAGTGTTAATAAGTTGTAATAAAGTCAAGTAGATGTAGTGTTAATAAGTTGTAATAAAGTCAACTAGATCTACAGTGTTAATAAGTTGTAATAAAGTCAATTAGATCTATAGTGTTAATAAGTTGTAATAAAGCCAATTAAATCAGAAGTGTTAATAAGTTTGTAATAAAAGTAAACTAGATCTACAGTGTTAATAAGTTGTAATAAAGTCAAGTCTAGATCTACAGTGTTAATAAGTTGTAATAAAGTCAACTAGATCTACAGTGTTAATAAGTTGTAATAAAGTCAACTAGATCTATAGTGTTAATAAGTTGTAAGTTGTAATAAAGTCAACTAGATTCACAGTGTTAAATAAGTTGCAATAAAGTCAAGCAGGATGTAGTGTTAATAAGTTGTAATAAAGTCAAACTAGATCTACAGTGTTAATAAGTTGTAATAAAGTCAAAGTAGATGTAGTGTTAATAAGTTGTAATAAAGTCAACTAGATCTACAGTGTTAATAAGTTGTAATAAAGTCAACTAGATCTATAGTGTTAATAAGTTGTAATAAAGTCAACTAATCAGAAGTGTTAATAAGTTGTAATAAAGTCAACTAGATCCTACAGTGTTAATAAGTTGTAATAAAGTCAACTAGATCTACAGTGTTAATAAGTTTATGTAAGTCAACTAGATCTACAGTGTTAATAAGTTGTAATAAAGTCAACTAGATCTATAGTGTTAATAAGTTGTAATAAAGTCAACTAGATCTTACAGTGTTAATAAGTTGTAATAAAGTCAACTAGATCTACAGTGTTAATAAGTGTTGTAATATGTCAACTAGATCTATAGTGTTAATGAAGTTGTAATAAAGTCAACTAGATCTACAGTGTTAATAAGTTGTAATAAAGTCAAAGTAGATATGTAGTGTTAATAAGTTGTAATAAAGTCAACTAGATCTACAGTGTTAATAAGTTGTAATAAAGTCAACTAGATCTACAGTGTTAATAAGTTGTAATAAAGTCAACTAGATCTACAGTGTTAATAAGTTGTAATAAAGTCAACTAGATGTAGTGTTAATAAGTTGTAATAAAGTCAACTAGATTCTACAGTGTTAATAAGTTGTAATAAAGTCAACTAGATGTATAGTGTTAATAAGTTGTAATAAAGTCAATTAAATCAAGAGTGTTAATAAGTTGTAATAAAGTAAACTAGATCTACAGTGTTAATAAGTTGTAATAAAGTCAACTAGATCTACAGTGTTAATAAGTTGTAATAAAGTCAACTAGATCTATAGTGTTAATAAGTTGTAATAAAGTCAACTAGATCTACAGTGTTAACAAGTTGTAATAAAGTCAAGTAGATGATAGTGTTAAATAAGTTGTAATAAAGTCAACTAGATCTACAGTGTTAATAGTTGTAATAAAGTCAAGTAGATTTAGTGTTAATAAGTTGTAATAAAGTCAATTAGATCTATAGTGTTAATAAGTTGTAATAAAATCAATTAGAACTGAAGTGTTAATAAGTTGTAATAAAGTAAATTAGATCTACAGTGTTAATAAGTTGTAATAAAGTAAACTAGATCTACAGTGTTAATAAGTTGTAATAAAGTCAACTAGATCTACAGTGTTAATAAGTTGTAATAAAGTCAACTAGATCTACAGTGTTAATAAGTTGTAATAAAGTCAACTAGATCTACAGTGTTAATAAGTTGTAATAAAGTCAAGTAGATGTAGTGTTAATAAGTTGTAATAAAGTCAACTAGATCTACAGTGTTAATAAGTTGTAATAAAAGTCAAGTAGATTTAGTGTTAATAAGTTGTAATAAAGTCAACTAGATCTACAGTGTTAATAAGTTGTAATAAAGTGTTAGAATCTAAAGTATTTTAATAGTTGTAATAAAGTCAATTAGATCATAGTGTTAATAAGTTGTAATAAAGTCAACTAGATCTACAATGTTAATAAGTTGTAATAAAGTCAACTAGATCTATAGTGTTAATAAGTTGTAATAAAGTCAACTAGATCTACAGTGTTAACAAGTTGTAATAAAGTCAACTAGATGTAGTGTTAATAAGTTGTAATAAAGTCAACTAGATTCTACAGTGTTAATAAGTTGTAATAAAGTCAACTAGATGTAGTGTTAATAAGTTGTAATAAAGTCAACTAGATCTACAGTGTTAATAAGTTGTAATAAAGTCAACTAGATCTACAGTGTTAATAAGTTGTAATAAAGTCAATTACTCAGATCTGTTAATAAAGTTGTAATAAAGTCAACTAGATCTACAAGTGTTAATAAGTTTGTAATAAAGTCAAGTAGATCTATAGTGTTATTGTAAGTTGTAATAAAGTCAACTAGATCTACACAGTGTTAATAAGTTTGTAATAAAGTCAGCACTAGATCTACAGTGTTAGCAAGAAGTTGTAATAAAGTCAACTAGATCTAGTGTTAATAAAGTTGTAATAAAGTCAACTAGATCTACAGTGTTAATAAGTTGTAAATAAAGTCAAGTAGATGTAGTGTTAATAAGTTGTAATAAAGTAAACTAGATCTCTACAGTGTTAATAAGTTGTAATAAAGTAAACTAAGATCTACAGTGTTAATAAAAGTTGTAATAAAGTCAAGTAGATGATAGTGTTAATGAAAGTTGTAATAAAGTCAACTAGATCTACACAGTGTTAATAAGTTTGTAATAAAGTCAATTAGATGTATAGTGTTAATCAAGTTGTAATAAAATCAATTAGAACTATACTTAGTGTTAATAAGTTTGTAATAAAGTAAACTAGATCTACAGTGTTAATAAGTTGTAATAAAGTAAACTAGATCTACAGTGTTAATA